>NC_092210.1:4086610-4150570 GCF_043381705.1 Parasteatoda tepidariorum
TTAAAAAGAAATTGTCAGCTTTAATTTCATTCAAGTAATTTGACTCCAAGATACCCCAAGATATCGTCATATTTTCTTCGAATAAAATCAGTTTTTCGAACTTTAAACATCCAATTGAATGCGCTAACAACCCGGAAATATAGCAAAATATCATACCTATGTGGACTGTCAGACATAGAACAATCCAAGCGAGCACTTAAACAACGATGGATACGTTCATCCATCTCGAAGCAATGCTGGACCCAGAAGACTACCGGTTCAATTTTTTCATCATCTCATAGGGTTCGTAAATGCATGTTGACCTTGACTTTTTGGGAGATTAACAACATCATCAAAAACAGAAACTTTAGTGTGAAATAAAATTATTGCTGCTCCGTTAAGTCAAATCATTAATTTTTAATTTTCTTGGCTCTTGTAATTGTATATTCATCTCTTTTTACTATATTATATTTAAATTTTACTATGACGTAAAATTTAATTCACCTCTGTTTTTATCATTCCTGTCTTTTATCCTACTGATGAAGTTGTACCTTTGTAACATCGAAACGCTCATAAGTTTTTAATAAAATTTTACTATTTGTGATTTAAAACGTTGCTTTTCCAAAGTCAAAATTCTTGATGGTCCCATCAAAAAATTTTGATGGTTTATGTTGGTTTCAGTGCAATTCATGATGGTCCAACATCATTTGATGGTCATTTTCCATTACGTGTTCATATTTTTTGATATGCAAACTAACTTTCATACTATGATGGTTAACCATCAAAATCAGTTTGATTCTCATGGACCAACAATCCATGATGATCCGTTAATGTTCATGACTATACATTTCCACGATGGACAGTGGGCCAGAAGACCATGATCTTCGGCCAAAAGTCAAAATTAAATTCAGCTAAAATATGTATAGGCAGTTTTAATATCACCCAAATTAAGTATTCATAATTATTCCAAACATTATAATTTACTTTTTGGACCGACGAGAGTACAATGTATAGAAAAATATGTTAAATTTTTTTTTAAATGCAACTTTTAAATTTTTATTTCAAAAATATATATAGGAATTTCACCTTACTGTTGCATTTTTATCAGAGTAATTAGTCTGAAATGATAGTAAAATTTTTCAATGTGTTGGATTAGTTAATACTCTTGACAAACTTATAGTTTATATTTTATCATTTGACATTTTGCAATGTTTGATTCAGTTTTGAAACTTATCTCCAAAAAGTTCCAGGAGGTAATTAGCTAAGCATTTTTTTGTTGTCTTTGATGTTTCTTCTTTCGAAAAAACCAGCCCCATTTTGCCCATATTGCAAAGGTGGACTAAATGTACCGAAAAGCAAAAATTATGTTTTTTTCATGTTTTCTCGTTATTTTGTAATATTATTTCGGAAATATAATTTCCTTTTCGTTTTTAACATAAAATTATGAAAATTATTATATTTTCACTGCTTTATTTAATTATTTAAACATACTATATTATTTTTTTTTAATTTTTTGCTCGCCATATTTCATCCACCATTTTGTTTGTTTTTTTGGAATTTTTAGTGTATTTCAAAATTTCACTTATGAATTCAATTTACCTGAACATAAAACCCCCCAAATTTTGGAACAAATTTTATCGAAATACTAATTTTGGCTACGAAACCTTGGATGCTGGCCCACTGTGCGATGGTTTAAAAAGAATTTTTGGACCATTATATATCAGTGCGAATTCCTTGATTGGGATGGTGATTGTTCATGATCGTTCAAACATTTAATTTCTATGATATTATGATAGAAGTTCGTGATAGTTCAACATGAACAAACCATCAAAGCAAGTTGCTATTTTTATGGTTAACCATCATAAATCAGTCAGGTTAAGATTATGTTGGTCCAACAATGGAAAATTATGAAAAATTTTGACTTGGGTAATGAGATTTAATTCCATCACAAAGAATCACTTCATAATTTTATTACCCACTGTCTTTGCAGTGTAGGAAACACTTTGACGCAGAACTTTTGATAAACATATTTTTCTTATTTTTTTATTATTATTTTATAAGGGGAAAATAATGTACTTGGAATTTATAGTTATGAAATACAGCATGAAATACTGGTATCTTTCTCCATCTAAAAGGATATTTTCTATGTTTTGTATGCTTCCTTTCCAAACACGACTCACTTCCAAGCAACAATTTTTCACATTTGCACTTATTTGCAGTTACAAAGATTTAAGAGAAACAGTTATTCATCATTGGAATTTATTTGATTTACGAAAGCAGTTATTTAAAAATGTTTGAAAATTAATGAAAAAAAAATTTTTTTTAAAATTATTTTTCTAGAATTTTATTTTTTAGTACAAATAGTTTTTAGTAACTATTAGACCATTTTTATAATTAAAAAAAAATATTCTTATTAGAAAAAATATATAAAAGGGACACCGGTGTCTTATCTTCTTTAAAGGGTTAAACAGATCTAAAAATAACTCTCGTGTAATTTTTCTACTATCCCTATTGCAATTTTTCTTCTTTGCTCATTTTTTAAGCTTCATTCACTGGCAGAGGTATGACCATTATTTTAAGGGGCATCTTAAATTCGTCGTATCCTTGTTCAACAAATGCTTTTTCGATCATTTTACCTTATACCGATTTAACAAACTTGCTTATTTTAAATTATACCCATATCACTATGATTCGCTTTCTTTTTTTTTATAATTATTATTTTTTTTCCATCCCCTTTTTTCCCTTATCCGAATCTCCATCCTCGAGATGGGGGGCGTGCACCGGTGGCTCAGCTGGTAGCACACCCGACGAGTAAAGTCTACAATTTGCTGTTTCGGTTGGAGCGGATGTGCCGGACACAAACTGGACACACCCTACACGGATATTTTTCTTGATTGGATAAAAGAACAGAGACAGCTATTTTTCTTAACTTTCACAAAACTCTGATTTCTTCGTTTGCACACCCCCACACCATCACTTATCCTTGAAAAATCTATTCTGAAGTCAATTATATACCGCAGAATAATACCGAAATGGGGATAAACTGAGCTAGAAGCTAGTTCGTTTCATTTGCGATGTAGTACTAAACATTAACGTTGTAATGTGAAATAGTTCTTTAATCCCTACTTCAAGTCTCTTTATTTTATTTTACTTACTTCTTTCTTTATTTTTTTTCTCTCTCCTTTTTCTCTGAAACTCTTTTATTTAAGAGCCTTTAACCTTTAGTTACAGACTGTTTTCAAACATATATGTTGTGATAATAGCTCAGGCTTTTAGGTTAGGTACGCCAGTTTGAATTTTGCTTTTGATTTTTGTTTCCAACCGATTTATTCTTTTCTTTCTTTACTCTATCCTCAAAAAAATAGTTATTGTTCAGGGATTCCTTACAAACCCATCTTGTTTTTCGCCGCCACTGCTAACTCGATTAAAAAAATACGAATTTCTACTATAAATAGTATTTTAGGTATTTTTAAACAACTTTACATGTATTTTTTTTTCTTTTTTTTTTTCGTGAAAGAAGCTTTTGCGGGGGATTTTATTTTTATGTAACTATATTTTAATTCTGCAAGCGTGAAACAAAAGCGTAGAGTTTTATTTTACTTTATAACCAGTGTTTAACAGCTGACGCAATTTTGAGTTGACAATTATCAATGCTCAACACCGTAATTTTAATACCAACCAAGAAGACAAGAGAACTTTTGGTTCAAAGCTCTATAATTTTTCTTTCTTTCTTTTTTTTAATTAAAAAGAAGTGAGCTATATTAGAAGTAGTTGCAATTGCTTGATAAGTCACAGCTTTATTTCTCGCTTTTTTCCTTGAAAAATTATTAATTGCTTTCATTACAGTCCCTATTTATTTTATTATTACATTTTATATTTTATAATCGTCGTTGAATAGCCGGCCCAATGTTGGGTTTATGACTACCAATGTTCAACTTCGTAGCTTTGTAATTTTGAAGTCAATCCAGAAGACAAGAGAACTCTTGGTTCAAGCATTTGTAGAACTGAGCCTTCATGGAGGACTTTTTGATGGAGCTAATCCTCATTTGTGCTACATGAAGAGTAAAAATTCCAAGAAAGTCTCACGGTTAGCTTGAAAGCAAAGGAACACTAACTGATCCGTCAACCTCTGGAGGAACTTTAAATCTATGGTCGGTGCGAGCTGGGTGCAGAATTCATATCGACCAGTCAGCGCTTTGATTCGATCCTGGATCATCTCATTGGGAGGCGAGCACTGTATCCCCTGGTCCACCACGGTTCTAAGGCATAGCACTTAGTAATAATATATTTAGAATAAAATGATAATAATGTTATCGAATTATAATAAATTGACCTCGATGAAGATTTTTCAGATTTTGATAACTATTTAATTTCCTAACTCACTCAAATGTAATTTTTCGAAACTTCGTGTAAAGGTTTTAATTAAAAACTTTTTTGACAAGCATTCTAAAGTGTATGTAATAATGACATATTTGTGACTGCCTGAGTTCATTATCTGGTGAATTATACAGGCCAGTATAGTATCAACTGAAATATATACTTTTGTATATGTTGATAACGTATGCATGATAATTAAAATAAAATATTTTATTGATTTCAATTATGTTTTCAATTTAGTGACTGAACATTCTGTTGCAATTTGTTAGTTTTCTTTCCTTGCTTTGTTGTAAACCAATATCTTTGAACCTTTTTTTTTAGGAAATAAAATACTCTATAGCTTTACTGAAATTGAACATTTTTATCTAAAAGCAATTACAACATGAAATTAATATTATTACAGTAAAGTAATTTCAGCCGTGAGATATTCCTTCAAAATCTCAATTGAATAAAAAGTTTTATTTAAAATTTAAGAAACGTGGTATATAATTGAAAATACAATTATTATATACAACACGTCATATTTTGCTTTGAAACACATCCAACGAATAGTAGAAGATATTAATATTATCAAAATTAAATAAAGAAATTTCCAAGCGATTTTTGTTATCAGCAGTTTTATGATTCGTCATTAAACATTTCTAAAATCGTCTTTCAATTATTCAGTTTTAAAAATAAATCTCGAAAAATCGCATTTACAGATAAATGCAACAAAATAATTATTTGTTAATTATCAATATATTTACAAACGACTTATTTAAAAGAACGTTTTTACACTTGGGATTTAACAGCTTAGGGGTCTACAAAACAGTAAAGTCGTCAACTTTTAAAACAAAACAATTTTCTGTTTCGAATTCTATAGACTATTAAGGCCTACCGACTAATTTTCCGGTTTTTAAAGAAATATTTCTTAAAAAGTTTTACTTTTCATATTAAATGGAAATTTCGCGGAGAAATAAACTTGATTCCCGCGAGACCCCGCATTCTAAGAAAAGTTTTAAAACGTCGACTGAGAAAATAGCATCTCTTTCGCCAAAACGCGTTCGGAAAAACAATTTTTCCGTTCGCTAATGAATCTTTATGCTTAGAAATAACTTACAAAACCCTTTCCGGCAGAAAAATCTGGAAAAATCTTTCCCGCCGCTATGTCTCACCACCGCTGCCAACTCATAATTATTCCACATCTTTATCGTCTGCATTTGGGGATGATGCCATCTCCCTTCGAAGTAATTTTTACAATTTGGTGAGAAAGAGAAATACATTGGAGCTACATCTCAAATTTACATATCTAATTAAACGAATAAGTTAGACTCTAGTAATTAGTGATGGAAAAGGTTTTCTGACGTATCTTTTCTCCCGTCGGGGATTCGGTAGGGGATGCACTTCAGTTTTCCTTTTGCCGATCTGTTTGTGCTGAAACGACAAACTACGCACTGGGGGGTTGCAGTAATCGGCAAGAATTTGTCAAGTTTTAGATACAAAAGTGTTGAATGTTTTTCTTTTGGCTGCACTGTTGTTTTTAGAAAGACTCTCTTGTATGGGTTTCTCCTTTTCCCCACTTAGCATGGGGAGCGACAATGTTAATTTAATACTCCCGAAACTGGGAAAAGAGGATTTGAAATTAAGCGATTTCTCGAAAAGTAGGAAGAAAAAAAAGTCGCTAATTATATAAACTTTTCTCCTTTTAAGAAGGGCAATACTAAATGGCATTTTCGTGTGAAAGTTGGCTTAGAATTAACAAGGTTTCGAAGTTTTAAGTGTAAATGGAAGAGAATATTCGAAGTCGGTTAATTGGTAGTTCCACTTTCTCAAACGATTTTTACTTTTTTTTTTTTNCTTTTAAGAAGGGCAATACTAAATGGCATTTTCGTGTGAAAGTTGGCTTAGAATTAACAAGGTTTCGAAGTTTTAAGTGTAAATGGAAGAGAATATTCGAAGTCGGTTAATTGGTAGTTTCACTTTCTCAAACGATTTTTACTTTTTTTTTTTAAAAATTTATCTTTAATTTATTTCTGAATGGTAAAAAGACAATTCGTTAAAGTTTTACTGAATTAATAATTACCCTAATGCAAAGCACTGTTTGCTTTAATTGAAACGAAGTAACTTTTAAATCAATTAATAACTTTAACGATATAGGTGTATTAATTATTTTTTGAAATTTTAAATGTTTAGAAATAATTAGTTCCAGAATGTTATGTAAGAATTCTATTTATATTGTATTCTATTTATATTAAAACTATATCTGTTCAAAAGGTACATAATTTTTCCTTTTCAAATCTTTCTTGGCAATTTTATTTTTTTAAACTTAAATTATAATCATAATACATATAATCTGGAAACATATAATCATTATTTTTATCATGTATTTAAATTGCTCCTTATTATAATGATTTTAATGCTAAAATTTTGATAGAAGAAAAAGTTATTTCATAATCGTTGATGAAGAGCTTACGCACCTGTTACCACGAGAGCTTACCTTGAATGAAAATCTGTGGTTATCTGTTGCTAAGGAAAAGAGAGCAAAATGGGGTAAATTGAAGAAATGACAAAGCTATACTGATCTTGTATTTAAAATGGCTAAGGCTACTATTCTATTCAATATATCACAAGAAAAAAAAATTGACATTAAATGCTTGTACTTTATAAATATCCTCTTTGTATTCTCAAAAGTAATGTCTCTATAAAACTTTAATTTGAAATTATCATCAAATCTAGAGTTTTCAAAGATTAATTGAAAAAAAAAGGTTGTTGAAATCTGTGTGATTGAATGTATAAACAGAGTGGCGAATCCAAGTTTGGGCATAATAAATAGAGGGTGAATTTCAATCGTTGAATGTTCTTAATAATGTATATTCATGGATAGGCGAATCCAAGTTTGGGCATAATAAATTGAGGATGAATTTCAATCCGTTGAATGTTCATAATAATGTAGATTCTTAAATAGGCGAATCCAAGAGCTTGGGCATAATAAGTAGAGCATGAATCTCAATCCGTTGAATGTTCATAATAATGTGTATTCATAAATAGGCGAATCCAAGCTTGGGCATAATAAGTAGAGGGTGAATCTCAATCGTGGAATTTTCATAATAATGTATTCATAAATAGGCGAATCCAAGCTGGAGCATGATAAATAGAGGGTGAATCTCAATAGTTGAATGCTCAAGACAATTCATAAACAAAAATAAGTTCAACAAATTTTAATTAAATGAATAATTTGTTGTACTGCAGACGAAAAATACAGGTACTCTCAGAAATTTAGATTTAACGTTAATCCATGATATTAGTAGATTGTTATATCAGTATTTTGAACCATAATACGGAATAAATTTGCCGCAACCTTAATATGGTGTTAAATTGAGCTATGTTTCATATATTCAAGTTGAACCACAATAGTGTGTCATCAAATTTTGCAAGTAAAATGATGTGGTTCAACTTAGTACAATATTAAGGTTGCAGCTAATTTGAATTATATTAGGGCTCAACACGCTCGAAAATTTCTAACAGTGTAGAGGTAGATATTTCGATAGAATAGTATTTTTATCAGCTGTAGAACAAATAGTTTATTCAAAGCAAATAAAACGCAAACTATTCGCATTAAAACTTTTATTTGCTCCAATTATAAAATATCAAATTTATAGTAATAAATTCTATATAGTGTATACTATTTAAACCAAGTACAATTACGTATTTCCCTTTTGTAATTCATGCTAACTTAAACAGCGACATAGCATAACTGCGATCCCATTTTTAAATGAAGGGAGGACAAGAAAAAATATTCATCCTCATTAGAATAATGATGTTTTTGTCGTTTCCAAATGTACCCCATTACAATTTACGCGCACATCATCATCATCATTAAAATAATTTTTTTTTTGTTGTTTGTCGGAAACAAAAAAAACCCACCATGGCTGTAGAAAATGACACGGTAAAAAGGGAAAAAAATTGTAGAAAAATCCCTTTGTTGGTCGGCTAACTCAGATATGCATGGCACGCGTAATCCTCGTTCACTGCATAATCTCCAGACTTGGACTAAACAACAATACAGTTCTCTTAGACGACGAAGATTTCTTTTAAGTCCCGTGGATTGTTGTTGGAGCTTCGTCCCACGGGTATTTACATAAAGAAGATAGTACTTCTTTTCAAAGCCAGAAACCTTTTTCGATGAAATATTTTTGCCTAATGACGCGGCGAAGCCAAAGTACCTTCATTTATTCACGATTTTTTAAAGAAAAAAAAAAATCTTACCCCATCCCCCGTCTTTTTTCTACTCCCCCTTCTCCCAAGTATTCCTTTACTTTTCCCTTTTACTGATTTTTCTCGTTTTGTGCCCGTTTTTATCCCTTTTTCTTTATGGTATTATCAATGTCTTTCTTAAGAGAGGGGAAAAGATGAAAAGAAAGGGGTAAAAAAAGGGAATATTTTACTGACTCCCCCCCTTTTACTATTAAGCTCTGTCTTACATAGAGTATATTATTTTTGCTCTTCAAGATATGCCACCTGAATGTTGATGTTGTTGTTGCCATTCCTGTTTGGGGAATATTGAAAACCGAAAAGCGACGATGACTTCGTTATAACGTGTACGACATTTTTATTTTATTTTTGTTTTGTTTATCCCCCACCCCTGTCTTGTTTCTATTTATTATTGTTTTTTCAGTGGTTTTTATGTAAGCCCTATCTATTTTCTGCCATATCAGATACATCACTAAACTCTTTTTGTTGCAAATGGCGTACAGGGGGGAGAAGGGGTAAGGGGTGAAAGATTCTAACAATAATCCTTTTTGAAAAGTTGATCTTTTCTACGGCATTTTATATATTTTTTGTAGATGTATGGAGCTTAAGAAGGAAAAAAATAAAAGATTGTCTATTTCTGATTATCAGAATTGGAAAAATACGTTTCGTTCTTGTTGTTATTTTTTTTTATTTCTTAAAAAAAACCATATAGACAGTGTTAATTGTAAATACATAATTATATATGCATTTCTCTTACAAGGCAACAAAGAATTGAAATATCAAATGTGTGAGCTATCGTAAGTATGAAAGCGTAAATGTACATGCTTACAAATTGATTTACAACTTACTAAGAATTGAAAGGTTAAAAGCGAATAGCCTTGTTGTTTTTTAAAAGAATAATTATTGTCTTGTTTCTGCAAGCTTTATATTGCCTGTCTATTATTTCAATTTGAACCTTTTATTTTAATAACTTATTATTGACTAAAAATTGTTAAGTTTTCAAAGAAATTTTTTTTAAAAATTTTATAATTGATTTAGATTTTTAAGATTTTGCACTAAGACACATTTCCAACGGGTTTAACTTCATTGCGAGAGAAGCAATCATGATTTGCAAAGCAATTCATAAAAGATTTCGTAGCAAATTTCGTGGATTGGGTAGCGTAAGTGAGCAGAAGGCGGAACCCACAAGTATTTTATAAACACATACGAAAATAATAAAAAAAATATTTTAAGAATAAAAAAAAATATGTTCAATGCACTTACATTAATCCATTTTCTGAAAAAATAATAGCTCAGTTTTGTACGTTATTTATTCTTTTTTTACACATGCATCCTAACACTAAATTCTTTGTAGATAGTAGATGTAAATAAATAATAGATTTGTGTTATGCTCTTACCTTTTGAGAGTTGTCTCCATATCAAAAACACAAAATCATCTGTATTATTTTGTTATTTTAACACAGAAGATTGTGCATTTGATTGTACTGAAATGATCACCTGTCATTGTTCATTCACTGTCATTGTTTTTGGTTACTTTATTTCAGCTTTCATAAATTGGGTTACGTTCTGTGGTAAAACAGCTCATTACTTTATTGCATTTTATACTTTTAATTAATCGTAATATTTCTGGATGTAATGTCA
The DNA here is from genome assembly GCF_043381705.1 of Parasteatoda tepidariorum. Taxonomy (NCBI): domain Eukaryota; kingdom Metazoa; phylum Arthropoda; class Arachnida; order Araneae; family Theridiidae; genus Parasteatoda; species Parasteatoda tepidariorum. The sequence goes on from NC_092210.1 coordinate 4,096,838, forward strand.
TATTTCCTCTAGATATTTTAGTAATTTTTCACCAATAACAAAATAAAGCTAATTTGAATCAAATATGTTCAAAATAATAGAGGATTTTTTTTAAAAGTGATAATGCTAATTTTAATCCCATATTCAAATGCTTCAGTTTAATAATTCATCACGAAATCCTAAAATAATGGTGTCCACTATAGCAGAAAATGTGTATCTATTGCCTTCCATCCGGGTTTCGAGAAGACTAAATCCAATTGAGATTTCAAATAAATAAGGTGAAGAAGAAAATTGGTTCGCATACTCTGTTTTACCTTAATCCCCTGCTATCTATTCTGGGCTGTCCTCTACACTATAGTATGTCCGGTACCTACAAATCCTTACTAATAGGTGACCTACATGAAAGGTCCCTTCCATCTATTACTACAGCAAATCCTGGAAACAGGAGTTCCAAAGTGAAAGCCAACTTTTCCGGAATATAAGGGAGACATCGTTCTTTCTACTCCCGAATTTTCCCGAGGGGCCACGAGTATTCTCTCCCTTTCGGGCTCTCCTAATTCTTTCTTTTGTTATAAGGGGTACTCAACAAACTAAAATTCTATAAGCGTTTGAGAAAATAAAGATGCGCTTTTTTGTACAATGAACCGATCTCACAGGTTAGAGATTCGAGATTGCAAAATTGCGAATGGACTAAGTCTTATGGATACAAAATCTCGTACCCGATGGTAATAAAGTACGTAGTTTTACTTTTTTAATTTTCACAAACAGTGATCATAGAGCCGTGGTGGCTCAGCGGATAGACCGTTCACCTTCTAATGAGGTGAACCGGGTTTAAATCCCAGCGATGGCTGGTGGATACGAATTCTGCACCGTCTCGTATCGACTACATTGCTTAAAAAATATCCTCAGTGGTAAGCGGATCATGGGTTAGAGTCATCACGAATCATGGATTAGGTCCCCTTACCGTTAGACTAACCATGGGAGGTTTTCGTGGTTTTCATCCCCATGTAACACAAATGCAGGTTATTCTGTACGTTATTAGCTTCAAACTTACATTGCCTCACTCAATGCTTTTTTTATCGCCAGTTTTATAAAGCGAGCCGTGGTGGCACAGGAAATAGAGCGTTCGCCTTCCATTGATGTAAACCGGGTTCAAATCACATCAACGGCTGGTCGATATGAATTCCGCACCCACCGCGCATCGACCACAGTGCTGACATAAAGTATCCTCAGTGTTAAACGAATCATGGGTAACAGTTTCCTTGCCGTCCATTGGAGATTTTCCTGTCCATGTAATGCAAGTGTGCATTAGTTCCATCAGAAGGTCCTGCACGATGGCAAATTTCTCCCAATACTTGATATTTCCTTGTCTTCTGGATTGGGTTCAAAATTACAAGGCTACGGAGTTGAACATCAGTAGTTGTAAGCCCCCCACCCTAAAAACAAATTTTGTTGGTTGCTCAACGATTGTAATAAAATTATGCAAAATAAAGTAAACTCCAGTAAAATAAAATCCAACAACACAAAATAGGTTTTGAATTCATAGACACTAGTTATAATTAAAATAGCAATGGATACATCTTTGTGCTGTAAACTAGTATATACTATTTATTTTATAAATATTAACCATAAAAGAAATCTGCATGGAAAGCAAGAATAGAGCATAACATTATCCATTGTTACACATTCATGCTATATACATTTTCAACTAAAATTTGTGCATAAAATTATAGTCGCATTAATTATAAAAGTAATTTTAAGCATACATTACCACATGCGTTCTAAGTTTAATTGCTACTGATAGAATCAGATGTTAATTTTGTGTGAGTTTTTGTTTGAAATAGAAACAAAATGAGAAAAGGATTTTACTGCTTTCTCCAAAAATTAAGTGGGTTCGAAATTCAACTCAAGGTCATTTCTCCCATAAAATGCGTTAAAAAGCTTGTAATGCTCTGAAAAAGGGAAAGTGGATCTCAAAGAAAAGTTCAGTAAATAGAAAATTCACTTCGCTATTTGGAAGTTATTTTGCGACGAAATTTCCAAAATGTTCTTGTCGAAAATAGAAGTCAGACTGTATTTTTTGTAATTTTTTTTTAAGATCATCCTAATCACTCTGCAATGTGAAATCAAACGCAAGAGCAAATTGAAATAAAAGTATGGTTATGCTGTGATTTAAAAAAATTTTTTATTTTTAATTTTTTTATTTTTGATTAATTTGTTTGGTCATTCGGATATGCGGGAATGTATATTTTAGACGTACATGCCTGCCAGAGCACGTAAAAAGTCTGTTTTCTGGGAATCTTGAAAAATCTCAATCGTGAAAATAGAGAATTTCAATAATTTAAATTCCTTTCCGTTGCAGGTATGTGAGAGACAACCATGAAACATGAAAATGTTCAGTTTTAGCAACATCCCTGCGAACAACTCTAATCTCGCAACTCTCTAAGCCCTGGTGATAGTAGTGGGGCGCATCCCCGCGGGGTCTGCCGCAGAAGGCTTTGCAGTTTGGGCTTTGCCATCCATCAAGGAGGGCAGAGGCTGACCAGTGTGAAAGCAATGTTTAATTACTGAGATAACCAGAGCAGACAATAATGGCCTTACTGACGAATCAGTGCTTGTCGCTTGTGGTTAGTCTTCTATTCGCCTCCAAATATTATCTCTCTAATGTCACTTTTCTCTTTTATCTTGTTTAGATGTTTTATGTGATTTGAACTTTGATCAAAATAATTTGTTAATCAAAATAATTAATGCTGCTTTAATAAAAGTTGAAATATTCATTTTTTTTCTCTCGAATCAATTGGATTACCTTACTATATACAGTCCCTGGCAACATTATTCGTAAATTCTACGTAAAATCTTAATTATCATTTGATACTATACAGCTTTATTGTTTTTACGTGATTGAAACCGGTTTGCACTTGTTATTGTTCATGTATTAATTAGTTAAATTAGACGATAGATAATATAAATTTGATGATTGGTTAAATTAGACGAAATATTATATAAATATAGAATATTTATTATCTCTTATATTATATTAGTATATCATAATAATTTGACCGAATTATGAGACCCACTGTAGTGTTTTAATAATGACACGCTTTGCACGAGTTTATATGCGATACTTTTATATTTAAACATACATGTAATGGATTTTTATTCAGGAGATTTTTTTATACACTTCCTATTTGTATTTATTTTTAATGTATTGCATTACAATGTTAACCCATTGATACACGGACATAAACAAGTGCAAACCGGCTTCAGCCATGTAAAAATAATAAAGCTGTACAGTATGACCAGATAATTTAGATTTTACATGGAATATTATAGTGTGTCGAATAATTTGGCCAAGGATGTATGAAAATCCTATGATGGTGTAGCAGTTTTCCATTGTTGTCAATACATTTTTATTGAGTGTAAAATCACCTGATAGAATTGAGATTTCCCTAACTAATTTTCATATTGGCTTGGTTGTCATCAGCATAAAATTCATTTATTTCTCAAAGTTATTGTTTTCCTACATAATATTTTTTATTTCTCTAATTGAAGAGTTACCAGTACTATTATTATTTCGTTTTTTGATTTTCTTTGATTTCTAAATTAAGAGTTTAAAAAGCATTGTAGTATTTAGAATTGTTTTTATTAGAATGATGCAAATTAACGTTACATTTTAAGATGAAATTATTTAAATCGATGTCTGATCTTATTAACCGTTTTACAATTATTATTTTTTGGTGCAACCGATCACAACCGATCATCAACATCCAATGTCTGTTCAAATTGTTTCCTCAGTTTTAGTTCGTTTGAAAACTTCTTCTTTTTTTTTAATTTTTAGGTTATTTTATTATAACATGTAATTTTTTAAACCAATTTCTATTTTAAACGGAAGAAATTTTTATTAGAAAATATTTGTGAGGTGAAATGCAAAAAATATAATTTAAATTACAAGGAAACCGATAGTAATGTCATTTTTTTTATTTTATATAATACTAATAATCATAATTAAAAAAAGCACTTATTAAGATTCAGGGTGATTAAATAGAGATAGTTTATTACATAGTATAATAAATTAAACTCAGTGGCACGACAGCCCATAGAGGGCCAAGGCCTACTGTGTCCATCTCAGTTTTCTTAACCTTGGGCTCTGGGGTGCAGGAGCAGATNGTAATGTCATTTTTTTTATTTTATATAATACCAATAATAATAATTAAAAAAAAGCGCTTATTAACATTCTGGGTGATTAAATAGAAATAGTTTATTACATAGTATAATAAATTAAACTCAGTGGCGCGACAGCCCATAGAGGGCCAAGGCCTACTGTGTTCATCTCAGTTTTCTTAACCTTGGGCTCTGGGGTGCAGGAGCAGATGTTCCAGTTAGGTGGTAAGCCGAACGCGAAACCCCCAGTGTTCAGTACCCAAGCATGCTTGGTACTCATTTATCGACCCACTGAAGGGATGAAAGGCTGAGCCAATCTTTGCCCGGCACGAGGATCGAACCCAGGACCTGTGGCACGGGAGCGCGAGGCGCTACCACTCAGCCAACAGGCATCACATAGTTTAATACTATATATATGTCACCAAACCGTAAGGAAGTATACCATAAAGAGAATTTATGATTATTTGCACAATTTAGGCAAAGATCTGCAAATCATTCCCTTATAATTACGCACAAAATAGGACTGCATTCAGGAGTTTTAGAAACTCTTAAAATAATAAGTGTGGAATTATTGACATAGCATAAAAGTTACCCATAATCTTGGGAGAATTAGCGTGAAAATGATTTTATAGTGGAGCAAAGAATCTTGAAATTGATCTTAAAAAAGGAATTGAATACATTTTCTCTATGTTTATTTCAGAAAATATCTAACTGCTCAATCCAGATTTCTATTTTCAATTCAAACACAAAATAACACAGACGATACTTTTCTACTCAATAATGCATAAATAATTTATGCAAGATTTAAAAAAATTTGACTTTTGCCACATTCATACGTCACAGCCTATTAAACAGGGAGGACGCTTTTACACGCCATCTTTCCATCCGCAAAGAGTAATTTTGAATCTGAACCAGTGCACGATCCATCTCCGATCCAGTACGCGAAGAGAAATAGATTTGTTGTGGGAATTTGGAAGACTTTGTGACCACGGCGGATTGAGCATGCACCAGTCACCATTTTGCAAACGGGGAGTCTTCGAACTCACGACTTCTTGGACACGGATGATATTTTACGTCACCTAGGGTCGGTGCAAGCCGAATGCGGAATTCGCAACAATCAGCCATCGCTGGGATTCGAATCCGGTTCACCTGATTGGAAGGCAAAAGCTATATTCCCTGAGACATTTACAATATATTTGTCTATAATTGATACTTTGAATAGTTAAAATTTATTTTAAAGGAAAGGAAAATGAAAAAAAAAAATTATGATTTTGAGATTCTACCAGGTGAAAGTACCTTGTCTATCACTCTATATTAAGTCTACAAGAAAAAGTTTGTTACGTTTTATTTCGGTAAATTTTGGCTCTCGACTCATCAGGAAATATAACCCGTATGACGTCACTCTCTTAACGAAAGTTGCAGAAAAAATAATTATTTCAAATTTAGTTCAGTTTCAATCCAGTATGACAAACTTATTTTTTTTTCCTTTAAAAACTTTGAACTTTTAAAATTTATTTTACGTTACTAAAATTATCCAAAAATAATAATAATAAATAAATATTTTTAAAATTTAAGAAGTATATTGGCAAATGATGACCTCTGGGGAAGAATGGCTTATGTCCATAGAAGCTAATTCGCAAAATAAAAAAAATAAAAAAAATATATATATATAAAAAAAAAAGAATTTTGGGCGTGGAAAGGAGAGGTTTTTCTACAATACGCTCTAATTTTATTGTATAATAACTCTCGTGGAGAACCGATTTTTTAAGTTACTGATTTTCCCATGACTTAGTAATAAATAAAGAGTGAAACAGAGGCGATAGACTAATAAATTTTTTTTGCCCTATATGGCTTTCTGAAGCATTTATTTTGAAAATTAATTTATTTTAAGAACTCATTTAAATTTTTATTTCTATTAATAAATGTCGCATCATCTCTCTAAAAACTCAGATAACATAAACTAGATTTTGAATTGAGGAAAAAAAAAATTAAATCGTTACTTTACTGTTTTTATTGAAAAGGAAGCAACTTCAAATCTTAGAAAGCCAAACATAAAAAAAAGATCCGAAAAATTGCGATTGCAAATGAACAGGAAGAAAAATTTTTCTCCTCAATTCGCAAGTACGTCACACGCACGTGTGTTGATTGGAATTTGCGTAAAAGGAAAAGAATTCTTTTCAGTTCATACAGAAAAGTACTATGATGTATTTTCTTGGCGATCAAATTAACTCTCTGGCTCTTTCGTTTTTAATAAAACCAAAAAGAGCTTTTCGAAACATGTGGGAGATTTATAAATACTCATGCTGAAAGTCCGTCTCCAACTTGTAATCTCCGAGTAAATTGTTTTGGTTCGAGAGTAATTAGTGAAACAAATTGGTTTTCTCGCCAGTCCTTGGCTGCAAAAGGTTTCTTGTGATTAACAGTTTTAGAAGAACTTAATTGCAGTAGGACGTCGGGCCGGCTGCTGGCTTTAAAGCAGTTTATACGTCCTAAGACGCAAGTGGCGTTGGCATCTAATCGCCTTGGCGATTTATTTTTTTACCCATTTGTGTGTTTTTTTTAATGATATCAATTAGCTACTATGCCACTATCGGAATTTTTAATTTTTTCCTACCGAGCTTAAAGCTTTGGAAAAGCCGTTAGTGCTAAATTGTTTTTGGAATGTGAGTTTTTTTTTCTCCTTTAGATGGTTTTGACATGCGATGAAAAACGGCTTTTTTTGGAGGGGGTAGGTGAAGAAATAAAACTAGTTTTTAAATTTTGGAGAATTAATTGCGCTTCTGTTACTTTTCCGCATACAAAATAGCAAAAAAAAAGCACTAGTATAAAAAATATTTTTTTTCTTAACTCTAAATTATCATAGGTCGTGGAGGCTAGTAGTAGTCGTAAAGTTAGGCACCTAAAATAATTAGTTATTCGGAGAAAAAATGTTTTACTTTTTCACTTACATACTTATTCGTTTGTGAGTAACAAGAAATAAACGCTTATAATAATAATCAGAAACAAAAGAAAAAATGTGATTAATATTTCAATAATATTAAGTAGTATAAAGTTTAAACGATTTCAAAATAAGCCAATTTTTATTTTAAAAGATAATTCAAAGTTTTATACAAGTACAGGACATTTAAGGGAAAATGTTGGCTATTATTTAAGGAAAATTTTAGTTACTATTGAGCTTCGACCCCTACTCGCTGATGCTCAGTAGTATCAAAAGATGAATACAATCTTGTGTGGCTCAAAATACAGAAAAGCAAATCCTAAAAAAAATAGGAGCTGTCAGATGCTTCAATAAAAAACTTTATTCACTTCAAAAATATACAGATTGGATATAACTGCCCAAGTCGAAATTCTTGATGATCCCATCAAAACATATTGATGGTTTATGTTGGTTTCAATGCGATTCATGATGATCCAAGATCATTTGAGCGTCACCATCATCCAACATTTTCCATTATGCGCTCATGGTTTTTGATATGCCAACAAACTTCCTACATTCCATGAAGGAAAATGATACTTTAATACTATGATGGTTAACCATCAAGAGAAGTTTGATTCTCATGGACCAACAATTCCATGATGGTTTAATGGGAATTCTTTTTGGTTCTCAGGAATATACAATCAAAAATATTTGGATTTTTTTAATGTTGGACCATCATAAATCAGTCTAAATTCCGACATTAGGGTGAGGGTGGCTCATGATCGTCCCAAAATTTGATTTCTAAGAAACTATGATGGAAATTCCTGACGGTTCAACATAAACAAACCATCAAAACAAGTTGATATTCTTATATTGGACCATCATAAAGCAGTCATTCCTACATGGGAGGGATGGTTACTTTTATTGATTACCATCAAAAATATGATGGTTGCCATCAAGATTATGTTGGTCCTTCAATGGAAAACCATAAATAAGTTTGACTTGAGAGTCGACATGTTTTAAGCACTACCAATGTCAAAAGTTTTGATGGTTTTTTATTGATGGACCAACATAATCTTCATGGTAACCATCAATAATTGAAACATGAACCATGATATTTCTTGATGGTTGCCAACACAAGCAACCATCACCCTAATGTAGGAATTTGGACTGATTTATGATGGTCCAACATAAGAATAACAATTTGTTGTTGATGGTTCGTTTATGCTGAACCATCAGAAGATTTAACCATGGTTTCTTAGAAATCAAATGTTGGAATGATCACGAACTTCAATCACCCTATGTAAGAATTCGAATTGATTTATGATGGACCAACATAAATTGATCAACATGTTTTGATGGTATATTCCATAGCGTCATAACTTTCATAACCACCCTACTGAATTAACAAGAATTATTACTAAACCATCATGGAAATGCAATGCTGTACCATTATGCACCATCACGAATTTCCATCATAGTATCTTAGAAATAAAATTTTGGAAAGCTCATGAACAACCATCATCCCTATATAGGAATTCGGACTGATATATGGCGGATCAACATAAAAAACCAAATTGTTTGATAGTATATTCCTGAAAACGAACAAGACTTCCTGTTAAAAAAATCATGAAAATGTATAGTTGGAACCATAATCACGGATAGTTGGTCCATGAGAATCATACTTTTCTTGATGGTTAACCATCATAGTATTAACGTGGAATGATGGAAGTTTGTTGGCCTATCAAAAAATCATTTACGCATAATGGAACATGCTGAATGAAGTAACCATCAAATGATCATCATGAATCGCACTGAAACCCACATCAATGCCAGACTTGAAAGAGAAGAAACAAAAGTGATCTGAAATATAAAACGTCAAGTTGGCAACAAAAAATGGAAAACAAAGGTTAGAAATAAAACTAGAAAAACTTAAGTAACAGAGGGAGAATAAAAATAAAGTTGAATAAACGGAACATGAAAAACCATAATGCCAGTGAGGGGAAAATCAAGGTACAATGCCTTTCCAAGCGCAATGTAGAGTTAGTGAGGAACTAATATTGTAATTATTATCTGAACACTTTGTCATTTTTTTTTGCGTTAAAAGTACATGCGTTCAAAGGCTTAGTAAAAGTACAATAAAAGCCTTTAAGGTTACAATCTTTAGACGAAACTGAAATTTTATTGGTTAACTCTAGCAGTAGTATTGCCAAAATATAAAAGTTTTGGTATTAGAAAGTTATAGTTTATTTATTGAAAAATTCCCTCTTACCGCAAAGGCTGTCTACTGCTACGGAAACAAGAAATAGCGCATTTTAAAGAGGGGATTTTGTATCCCTAATTTAAAGGTATTTTACCTGTACTGTTATTATAACGTTTTTAATTTTGTTTGTTTTCTGAATTAAGAGGATTGTTTTTATTATTATTAGAATAACGTAACGTTACATTTTAGGATAAAGTTACTTAAATCGGTGTCCGATCTTACTAACCATTTCACAACTATTTTTTGGTTCAAATTACATTAATAAACTAATATGCATTACGGTAAAAGAGATTAGTTAAATGATTTAGAACTTTCAGCTTCATGCACAAAGTGATGAATGTAAAAATTTTATTTTAAATATACATCCATTCGTTTGGTCAGCAAAAGCCCAGTTGTGAACTCATCAAATTTGTTAAAACACTGAACTTTTAATTTTAAATTTAATTTCAAAAAATGATTACTTAAAAAAATGATTTATGTTCCCTTATAGATCTTAATAGTATCATAAGGGAAATATTTGGACGTGGGAAGTGACTGTTCTTTCTAATATATATATTTTTAGTTGATTAATTTCAACTGTTTTAGATCAAGCAAAAGCCATTATTGCGACGTAATTATCGGGGTTGACGAGAGTTAGCGAACAGGGAGCTTAGCCCCTAGTTTTATAAATTAAATAAATAAAAATGCCTAGTTTCGTGTAATGGAGCCACAAATAACTACTTTTTTGTAGGACGGTTTCTTATATTCTTAACATAAGTGTTACAAATACAGCTTGTAGTGGTTAGGAAATGATTGCAGCTTGTACTAAGCGTTGAAATCCAACTAAAGTTTCAGCACTCGCTAAATTTTAATTGCAAATTAGTCGAAAAGTGGTTGAAATTTCGTTTGCAGGATTCAACTCTCATGTATGCATGAAAGTGAATTAAAATAAAACGTAATAACTAATATCATGCTTATTTTAAATGAAAAAGTAGCTCCTAATACAAATAGCCGAACTAATAATAAGTAAGCTTTTTTTCAATAGATGTGCGTAATATTCAAATAGTGCGGTTGATATAAATGAATAACAAGCCTTGATTTTAATCGGTTCTCCTACCATTACTAAGAAAATTATTTCTGCATTACTTAATAGAACAATACCCTCTTGTTCGCTAAAACCTTAAATCAATAAAAATCGTTTTCTCTCTCTCTCTCTACCCCTAGCAACCCTTCAAAGATTTCAACCAATCTGAGGATGGTAAAATAATGAATTGAAGACTATTCAAGTTTCAATCTGCTCTCTCGCGGCCAAGTGTGCCAATTAATCCGTTATTGTGCCAACTCTGTTTGCGAAAACACCTTTCGGGGTTGCAAAGCTAGACAGGGATCAAGCGAAAAGCCCACCCTTTTCCCCCAGAATCTTCTTTTGTATCTTCCTCTTCCCGGACTAATGGTCCTGAGCTTCCATTCTAATTAGAAGGATGGAGGCTTTTACCTTCTGAATTATTAAAAGGCGTGGATTTTGGCGCCGAATTAAGCACATCCTGACTCTCTCCTTAATCATTTAATTATAGGGAAAGACTTTGTCCGATTGATTCTCATATTTTGGCTCTTCCACCGATGCTGGCTTATAAAAGTGATCTTCTTCCCAGGATTGGGGGAGTTGATAAATTGGGATGGCACAACGGTTGGAATGTTCTTGGGGAAAAAATATGCCGGTTTTAAAGACTCAATGACGCCACAATTTGCTAACTGAGTGATTTTCTTCGATTACTTTTTTGTCTCTTAGAATGCTTTGAAGACTTTATGCTAGAAATAGTAGTTTTTAACATTTCAAATATTCTGATGGCGGTAAATTTTTGATCATCGAATTGCCTTATGCCAGATTCAATGGCATTTTTCCGTGAAGGGGACAATGATTCTTCAGAAATAGACCAGACCCTACAATGGTACTATTTATTGAGGAGAATCCTTTGTTGCTTAATATTTGACTACGATATTCCCATAGTTTCTATGCTAATGGTTAAATGTTATATTAATAACAGGTCAAGTGGCATAATTTTTGTATTCATGGCGAAATGTTAGATCAACCGTTATCAATATTTCAAAATGTCAAAAACTTAGTTACGGTAAATTGTTAAAAAAGATGCTAAAATTAACGAAAAAGCGATAACGCTAAAATGTCGCCTAATATTTGACTACAATAGTTCCATAAATTGTATGTGGGACGATCCGTAATTTCTATATCCAACAGCTATTGTCAATGTTTCAAAATGTTTAACTTGTTAAAACGATGACTTATTAAATACGAGTTAAAATTATTCTTAAAAACGCTAAAATGTTGCTGAATATTTGATTACAATACTCCCATGATTTTTATTTGGGACGATCTATAATTTCTGTGTCCAATTTTCAATCTCTTAAAATGCTAAAAACTTCATAGCGATGACTTGTTAAAAACGAGTTAAAATTAATGTTAAAAACGATAGATTGTTAGCTAATATTTGAATACAATAGTCCCATAATTTCTAAATTGTAATTCCATTTCAAAATCAAATCTTCCATGCGTTCAAATCTTCCATGTGCCTCCTGCAGAAACCACTCGCATTGTTCAATCCAACGAAATAACTCATTTCAAGCACTTTTTTTTATTAGATATGTTACTTCAAACTTAATTAAAAGTTACAATTACATACTTTTTAACTTATCATATAGACTAAAAACTGTGTAACATTTACTTCAATACCTGCAAGAGGAAAATTTAACTCCACTGTAATCGAACTAATTTCTCAGCTGTGCTCTCTAAGCCTACGTTAACATTACTTAAAACTGAGAGTTCATTGTATTCCAGATTCATTATCGAACTCAACAGACAGTAGAATACCTGTCCAACACCGGTCATAATGTAAAACAAAATCTTTAACTTCGTATTAATAAGAAAAATATGTCTGATTATCCAATAGCCCCAAATTAAAGATGCCGTTCAAAAAATTCTAGAAAAACTAATGATCAAATGTTTCCTGAAATATATACAGTTGGACCTCTATTTAACAAAGTCGCTAAATCCCGATAATAAGTTCGTTAAATAGAAAATCACCTGTTGAAATACTTAAAACACAAAACAGGTTTTAGATTCATAAACACTAGACATAATTAAAATAGCAATCGATACACCATTATCTTGTAAACTAGTATTTATTTCATAAATCTTAACCGTAAACGAAATCTGCATGGAAAGCAAGAATAGAGCGAAACGTTATCCACTGTTACACTATCATGCTACATACATTTTCAACTAAAAAAAAGCTAAATTTATGCATAAAATTATAGTTACACTTATTATAAAAGTAATTTTAAACATTACATTGTTACCACATGCGTTCATAAGTTTAATTGCTACTGATAAAGTTCGTTAATTTTGTCCGAATTTTTCGTTTGAAATACAAACAAAAATTGAAAGGGATTTTATTGCTTTTTCTATAAGTTAAGTGGCTTCCAAAACCAATTGAAGGTCATTTCCCCTTTGAAATGCGTTATTAAGTTTGAAATGTTTTGAAATATTTTGGGAAATAGGGAAAGTGGATCCCAAAAAAAAGTTCGTTAAATAGAAAATTCACTTCGCTATTTGGAAGTTATTATAGGAAGAATTTCCAAAATGCTCCTTGGTTCCTCGAAAAAAATCGCGAAATAGAGAAATTCGCAAAATGGCAGTTCGTTAAATAGAAGTCCGACTTAAAGATTATGATTTGTGGTTGTTCCCCGCAATAGAATGTTAGATTCAGTTTTAAATTTAGAGATTTCTCTAAAGTCAGAAAATCGAAGAATAACCGAAGGGGTGGGAGAGCAATCGCTTAACTGATTTATTATTGAAGACAAAGTAATCTGAAGAATTTATATTTAATGATTTGGAAGAGTTACTTCCCGAATGCTTATTCTTTTAATTTAGGAGCATAGTGATACAAAAACAAGAAGTTTTGCAAAAAAAAAAAAAAAAAAAAANTGACAGAGGAAGACTTCGTCTCAAAAAAAAAAAAAAAAAAAAAAATCTTCTTATATGTGAATCAACTATTGAAAGATAAAACATTTATTTACGATTTCTGATGATTCGAGTATTTGATTGGATAGCATCAGCATTGTAAAAAGCAAGGAAGTAAAATTAGTAGATGTCCTTATGATTTAAAGTAAATTTTCTAAATGAATATTGAGTTTCAGTTCAGAGAGCAAAACTAAAATGTATTTATTTATTTAAATAAAATTTTCAATCAGGGACTTCTACTTTCGATGCTGAAATAAAATGCCAAGGGTCTTAAATCATTGTTTGATGAGTCATTTTATTTGAAACTGTGCAGGAAAATTATTTTAAGTTATGCGTATAAATTATTTATATTTTCGAAATACGAATTGTTCGTTGGAATAATAAAGCACAAAACGAGCCAATTTCTAAGATGTTTGTGCAATAAAATCTTGGTAGTTATTTTTATCTCTTTGCTTTGGTTTCAGGGAGGATAAAAGAATAAAATTTTCTAGAAAAAGAAGTAATGGTACTTTCAATACAATTGCAACTTATTTAACTATTATATATATATTTTTTTTTAAGGTTGCAAAGGGATATTGACAGATGTGGAACAATGAGATACCTTCAAGGGACGAAGTGTGGGTATCTCGATCCCGAGTGGTTGTTGAAACGTGGCATTTGTTTACGTTAGCAACTGTTCTTTTCCATTCTACTTCGAGTAGGCCAGGCCGATCATGCATCTATTCTCTTAAGTGACACATTCTAAATTCTTCCATAAATATTTCAATTCTTTCACTGTATATTTACACAGAGACTTAACACAAATACGCGATGTGGAACCTAAACAAACTAATTATACATCGAAGTTGCTAGGCACACAAAACAAAAATATATCACGGTTACAATAAAATACATTAAAAAATGATAAATCTAAGTTAAGAAAAAGACGTAGACAAAAAATAATTATAATTCATCAAATTTGATGCGCGGAACGGTTCTAAATTTAATTATCTTCACGCTAATTAATTAACATTCCAACTTATGTGGAGAAACTTAACTCGACTTCAACATACCATTTTGCTTAAGAACGCTCAGCTGGTGCTGACGTCATAGGTCACATGTGTGGGTATTGTGTTCTTTTTCTCGAAGTACGAGTACCCAATGGACAGTTGTGGAACACTTAGAACTAAATATAGGCTTAGCAGCCAAAAAATATGCTCAAAATGAAGATGACGTCAGAATTTCGGCTGCTACTCTAGAAACATATGAGGTGTTACATGAGAATAGATCGACAAGAAAAAGGGTTATACCAGCACGTGATAGTGCTGAAAATGAAGAACTTAAGAACCTGGTATTGTTAGTTGCTAGTTAGTTGTTACTTATAGCTAGTTGCAGAATTTTATATATTCATGTGGAATATCCCTCACAAGACTTCAAACGCAATCTACTCAAAACTAGAGGTCGGAAAAACTACATTATTTTTATAGTTTACTAAAACTACAACTACTTTTAAAGTATAGTGAAGGTAGGTACTTTATTTGCGTCGCACTAGAGCTGCGCAATGGGCTATTGGCGACGTTCTGGGAAACATCCCCGAGGATAATCCGAAGACATGCCATCGCAATTTTGATCCAATGCACACAGGATGGCTCCCCTGCTTTGGTAGCCCGATAACCTGTGAGTGAAGTCGAGCCCTTTACGGTAGAATAGTTTAAGGTCAAAATGGTCATCCACCCGCTTACTGACTGCAGCCAATGATGCTTGTTTTCGGTATCCAGCTTGACTATCCCCCCAAAATTCTAATCTTTCTTTATTATATCTTTTCGATCAACATAGCCGGTTTATTTTTATTTCGATCGGAGGTGCGTGCCTTTGTTGCACAGGAACTCCGTTGCTCATAAGCAACACCTCTCGCCCTTTTCTTCGGTGTTCTAGTGGGAACCGTGTCTTTAAGATCAGTCCACTGCGGGACGCAAACTACTTTGGATTTTAGCAACTATTTCACTACTTCAAGGAATTGACTTCGGAATTTACTAACTACTTCACTACTTCACGGAGTTTACTTTGGAATTCATTAACTACTCCATTGCTTTACTGAGTTTACTTTGGAATTTAGTACGTATATTCCGGCGTATAACGCGCACTTTTAATACAAAAAATAACATTGGAATTTACGGGTGCGCGGTATACGCCGAATATAAAAAATTATAGATTTAAAAAATTTAAATATTGAAAAATACTTTTATTTTAAAGAAATAACATAGCTTTACCTATATACTTTATTGATTTTCGTTATTACATAAATAGTTCATTATATTCGTCTTTCGTTATTTCTTCAGGCGCGTCATCACAATCTGTTTCGTCTTCATCATCTGTGTTACCCTCATCTATAAATAAACAGTCATCTTCTGATCCGTCCATATTATTTGAAATGCTGCATTTTTTGAATGATTTTCTAATCATATCAGGCTTAATTTCATCCCATACTTTTAATATCCATTCGCACACTGTTTCCAAACTTGCATGACGCATATGTCCTCCTTTCGTAAAGGTTTTCTCGCCCTCCAACATCCAAGTGTTCCACTGTTTTTTTAAATTGGCTTTAAATGGTTTGTTTAAGCAGACGTCCAATGGCTGAACTAATGGTGTCAATCCGCCCGGAATAACTGCCATATCGGTGTTACATTCTTTCAACAATTTTTTTGTATTATCTGTAAGGTGGGACCTAAACATGTCCCACACTAAAAGGCTTTCTGGTTTTCTATTGATACTAGACGAGATATTGCACATGTACAATCCAAATTTTCGTGCGCGTTATACGAAGAGTATATCTTAAAATGTAAAAAAAGTTATTAGAAATTACGGGTGCGCGTTATACGCCGGGGCGCGTTATGCGCCGGAATATACGGTAACTACCTCACTACTTTAAGGAAACTAAATTTTGCTGGAGAATTTAATTTACACCTATGTACAAAATGGTTTTGAATAAAATATTGACTTGCATTAAATATAAGGGAATAATTAAGAAATGTTTATTTTATGTTTACAAGAGCGAGTAGTTTTTTCCAAAACATTTTTTTCGAATTTGTTCATTTAACCTTCAACTTTTTATGCCTTTTTCGACAGTTGAAATATATTTTTATTTAAGAAATGGGAAAGTATCAAATAATTGCAATTTTGTAAATGCTTAATGCTCTTTTATTTCCTCTAAGAAATTAAGTGCATCGAAAATACATTCCTTTCCTTAGAAATAACAACAATGTTTCACGAGTGGGCATTCGCATGTGAAAGTGTCATCAAAGTGATTAATAATCTATATTTCGTAATGGCTAGTTTAAATAATAGTTATACGTGATTTTAAATATGTAATCTCTGTCAAAGCTCAGCTGCAGTCATTCTCATTGCATCCATTGACGGACTAGCGAAGATTTGAACCCATCGAATTCGAAAAATTAAATGCGTTATAAATATTTCTTTTCTAAACTAACGTTAAAAGTAGTTGCCAGGAATCGATGCAAACTACTGTCTTTTTGTATCGCACTACTCACTACACTGCGGTTTTAAAAAGTATTACACTACGCTGCAAACTACCAAAAAAAAAGTATCGACTACAGTAGTTTCACTAGTGCAGTGCGCTACTACCGATCACTGCTCGAAACTATGTTTTTCTCTCTAACTAGTTCAATTTTTAACCGATTTACTTCAAATTTTGATACAAAAAATACAGTTTTCGTTGCAGGTGGGGATTTTTTAATTGGGTTGATTAGTTAGGAGCAATTCACGAAAATGTAATTGATTTTATGACATTTCATTTAAACTTTTTTTTCTTCAAAATATTACTATTTTGTGAGAAACAAAAATGATTTTTTAAAAAATCCTATTTGCAACGAAAATTGCATTCATGTAGTTTGAAAGGATCAAGACGGAATCAAATTTGGATGTTTTTTCCCCCAACTAATAAGTACAGCAAGTTATGGATAATTTAAGATATTTTATAAATATTGTACTATATAAGTGATAATTTTTTAAAATTTTGAATTTCTAACATTGATAAAATAGAGATTAAAATATTTACAGTAAGATAAAAAAAAATTAAGTTTATCACCATCGTTTAAAAATTCATTAAAAATTATTTATTTTTTTACGTGCTTCTGCTGTGTAAATTGTACAAATTTTTATTCCACTTTATCGGATTTTAATCAAAGATAAAACTTAGTTTTAGGAAAGAATGCATTAAACGCTAAGTGAAATAAGAGTAATAAAAATAATTTCTAAAATGTTTATAACGCATTAAATTTTTTTCTCCTTTTATCTAATTGTTATTCCCCTCTAATGGACGTGTATTAAAAATCAAATCTTGTTTCATAAGGTCATTTTAATTACACAGAAAAACAAAGAATATATGATAGTTTAAATTTTTAAAATATTTAGGTACCAAAGCCTTTGTAATATTACGTTATACTTCTCTAAATCAAACAGCTTTTCCTCTTTATAGGACGTGTATCAAGAATTGAACTATGTTTCATAAAGTACTTTTTAATCGCACAGTAAAATAAGGAATTTATGACAATTTTTAAGACATTTAGGTAACAAAGCTTTTGTAATATTACTTGATACTTCCTTTCTTTCATTTAACTGAATTGTTATTCTTCTCTATAAGACCTGTATCAAGTATCAAACTGTGTTTTAGAAAGTTTTTTTTTTATAATAGCAAATTTTAAAATAAGTAATTTATGACCATTTATAAGATGTTTAGGTCACAAAGCCTTTGTAATATTACTCGATACTTCCTTTCTTTCGTTTAGTCCAATCTGTATCAAGCTGGGATTTTAGGAAGCAGTGTTTTAAAGGCGCAGTAAAATAAAATATATTAAAAGAATTCGTTTCTGAGAAGCAAAATTAAAGCTCTTTCAATGCATTACTACCTCCGTTACGAGGCGCCAAAACACTCTTATGTCCAAAAAATAAAAGTGTCAAAATGAGATAATGTCACATTAAAATGAATAGCGAAATTGGGAGGGGAAAAAAATAAGAAAGCGCCAGCAATTTCATGGTTCAAAAAAAGCTCCTGCGACAAAATTAAGTTTTTGTCGTTAAAAGAGATCTGGCAAACACAGTAAAAATCCTCTTTTTTATCGCTGGATAGTGAATAATTTCGGATTAAGGTTTGGCGGAGCGGCCGTAAAACGGGCTCCGGAGTACGTTACACATGTCTTTTGCAACTAAGGCACGCGCACTTGCAATTACATCTGCTCCCGGATTTGCACTTTTTCTTTCTCCCTTTTTTTTATATTATAGTTTTATTATTTTTGTCCCGCTATCTTTGTCGCCCATGCCCCTCCATAGCCGCAACTAGCTCAATTTCGACCCCTTCTTGCGCCACCCCTGCTTTGCTTTTCATGAAGGTAGGATAGTTTATTAAACACACTATGATGGCATAAGCTATTTTCATAGCTCTTAGATAGGTATGGAAAATGAACCAGTCAGGATGGAGATTGTAAGGGATCAGATACAAATTGAGAAAGGTGAAGGTCCCTCAATTTCTAGTACAGATGCTTTTTTCTTTGTGGAAGCTCTTCAATTTAAATAATAGAAATATTTAAACTTAAAAGTAATGTAGGTATTTAAAATTTCTTAAACAAGTACAGTCGAACTGGTATTTAACTAACCACCTGACAGGTGTAAACTTAAAAAAAAAAAAAAAAAAAAAAAAAAAAAAAAGAAGAAGAAGAAGAAAAAAACAGACAATTAAAAAAGAGGGAAAAAAAAAAGCTCAATAAGTTACAGAAAATTTGTAGATCATTTAGATGTACAAGAAGTAAGCAAACATTTAAAACCAAGATGTAGTCGGACTTTAACAAACCTCAATTTAGCGAATTTTTCTATTTTGTGATTTTTTTCGAGGAACAGAGAACATTTTGGAAATTTCTTCGAAAAATAACATTCAAATCTCGAAGTGGAATTTCTATTTATCAGACTTTTCTTTGAGATTCACTCTCCCTATTTCCCAAAATATTTCGGAACATTTCAAACTTGTTAACGCATTTTATGGATGAAATGACCTTGAGTTGATTTGCGAATTCTAACTTATAGAGAGAATGCAGAAAAATCCATTTCCTTTTTTGTTTGCATTTCAAACGAAAAACTCAGACAAAATTAACGGATTTTACCAGTATTAATTAAACTTAAGATGCAGCTATAATTTTACACATATATTTAGCTATTTTTAGTTGAAAATGTGTGTAGCATGATACAGTATAACACTGAATAATGTTTCACTCTATTCTTGCTTTCCATACAGATTTCTTTTATGGTTAAGATTTATTAAATTAATAAATAGTAGACACTAGTTCACAAGATACAGGTGCATCCATTGCTACTTTAATTATATCTAGGATCTATGAATTTAAAACCTGTTTTGTGTTGTTTAAGTATTTCAAAAGCTGATTTTTCCTTTAATGAATTTTTTTACAACGAACTTTTTATCCGGATTTAGCGACTTCGTTAAACAGAGGTCCGACTGTATATTGAAATGCTTTCAAAATTTTCATAAATATATTAGAAGTGTTTAAGTTTTTCTTATTCAAACTAAACTTTTGAACGTTTTTGCTTCGAGACATTGTCAAATTTAGTAAAATCTTCTGCTTTGAAAAATTGCCAAAACGCATTTTTTTAAAAAAATATTCAACATACCATAACCGGTCAAAAGATCGGTTATTGCATGTTGCATTGTATTGTATTGTTAAGTGTTGGTATGTTTAGTTGGCAAGTTAATTCATTTCCAGTGAAAGTTTTCATCTTTTGTTGCAAGCAGTTTTACATTAATTGCTTAGAACCTTCTAATCTTTTCTTATTGATCAATTTTTCCCCTTAAAAGTTGATATTTTCCTCAAAAACACAGTAGTACATTTGTTAACAAGATGTACAGTTATTGTATTTTTATGTACAAAGATTTTGTCACTACGTTAATCGTAGTGTAATAAACGATTATACTTGGAGTTGAAAATAAATATATAAATAAATATATATATGTGTATGTTATATGTGTAACATTATATAAATAGATAAAATCACATACAAAAATCAGGAGGCTTGTGTAAGCATGTAATTACNATATTATATATATATATATATATATATACGTACATATATATATACGCATATATATATATATATATATATATTACTTAAAGCACTTAAAACCGCAATAAATTTCAAACTAATTAGAGTTTGTAAAAAAAAATTTTAAAAAATCACGTTGAGTTCATCATGAAAATGGTTCTTCCTACACGTTTAATTTTTTTTTCTCCTTTAATAAAAATTGTATGCCAATTTTCTAAGACTTCTTTAAAATTGTTCAAATTATCCCAGTAAAGTGGCTTTTTGACATGAAATGAGCATCATGACATAAAAAATAAATCCCAATGTTTTTTATTTTTTTATTAGTCAGTTCTAATATGGATTTGAAAATTACCTTGTATTTGGATTGAACTTGAAATTAAAAGTGTACATTATGTAGCTGATAGTTCAGAAAACAATTAGTTTTCATCCAAGAACTTACAAAAAAAGATTACAGCTATTGCCAAAATTCGACGCGTTGGTATAGGTAGAAAAATACGCACCTATATATTTTTGTAATCATTTTAACCATGGATTTAAAAATTACAATATCTCTCCAATAGAATTAAAAATCAAGAGAACGAGAGAATTTATTACGTCTGACGGAACGTAAAATCATTAAAAGACAATTATATAGTTATTTCCAATAAACATCATATTCTAACATAGGGTGAACAGACATAAAAAAATGCCAGTTTTTTTTTTTTTAAATTTTATTAATCAGAACTTTTTACTAACACATTTAGATACATTACGAACGCCCTCACCGAAAGATTGTTTTGAAAGGGTGCCGATAGGCTAAGAGGACAGGAGGGGTTCCGGCTATAGGTGACACAGTATCAGAGGATCTATAGCCATGAATAAAACATCCATAATCGCTTCCCGATCCTCCTGGCAAGATAATGGGGACACCATACCTCTTTAAGGGGTTTCTCCCCCCCAAGCTCTAATCTTAATGGCAGATTTATTAAAATGATGCACGCTCGCAATAATCCGTCACATTTTCTAATTTACTCCAGTGTCCAGGCTGAGGCAGATGCACCCCCTACTGCATTGTCTGGTGCCTGATAAATGGACCCGAAGCCAGATGAGACACGATGTACTACGGGTCTATGACATAGATCGGCTAAGGGTCTAGGCTGAGTAATTGAATTACTTTTGATATCCAGTTGGCGAAGATAGCCTCGACGTGATAGATGCGAGAAACATGCATATTAAGACTCCGGAAACATATCTCGGTTTTGTGCAACCAATCATCCGTGGATTAACTTTTTGTTGTGATAACCTGACGCGTCCATTTGGGTAAATTAAATTTTCGCCATGACGGTTCTGGATTATGGTAATCTGTTAGTTTGGTGCTACAGTTTATCGAACATGCTGTACTGTTCGAATAAACTATCGTCTGGATATGTTTAACTGAAATTTGTTCTCGTTATGTGCTTCTTAATCAAGTTTTCTGGGGTTTTTCAACTAGTATATTAGGGTACGTTTCCATTTCGCGGGATCTAGCGATAAAGTTGACAATGTCACACGGTTAATGTAAATTCAACTTTTATTTTTTGTGATGTTTATTTAAAAAAAGAAAAACTAAAAAAAGGAAGGAAAAAAAAAACTAAAGAAGAAAAAAAACTGAATTTACATGCCGTAGCGAAATGGAAAAGTACCTATATTACTCGCCCATTTAATTCCTTACAAAGCGATTTAAGTAAAGCATTCAATATTGCATGCATTTTTATATTCAGCATCTTTATTTTCCACTTAATTAAAACTGTTTTTCGAAAAGTTTAAAGTTACTTTTAGATGCCGAGAAATCCGATAAGTGGTCTTTTAATATTTATATTTAAGACCGTCGTTGAACAGTCGACCCAATTTTCGGGTTTACGGGTACTAATATTCAACTCCGTACCCTTGTAATTTTGAACCCAATCCAGAAGATAAGGGAACTTCCGGCTTAAGTATCGGGAGAAATTTGCCTTCGTGGAGGACATTTTGATGGAACTAACCCGCATTTGCGTTGCACGGAGAGGAAAACCTCCTACGGTTAGCCTGACGGCAACGGAACTGTAACCCCTGATCCGTCTACCACTGCGGATATTTTACGTCAGCGCTGTGGCCAGTGCAAGCTGGATGCGGATTTCGCATCGACCAGACATCGCTGGGATTCGAAAGTTTTATCTCCTCAGTCACCATTGCTTTGCTGCTGAGTATCGCAAAAAAGTTCCACATCGAATGTTCTGCTTATTTACTTTGTTAAAATTGCCGCCCTGGTTGGTTAGCGTGTCTGGCTGCGAAGCCAATAACTGCGGGTTCAAATCCCGCTCAGGGCATAAATGTTTATCTCTGTTTTGTCCTCTGTTGTGTGTGATGTGTGAATGTGGCCCACCCTGTGAACGGGTATCTGCGGCAGTGTGGCGTGGGTATTGTTGCTCGCTTCTGTGATTTTGGTCACAAAGTGTTCACCAGCAAAGCAAAATGGGCAACACTTCCGGCACCTTCCATAGCAAAGAACGATAAGTTCAATGCCGGCCATTAGAAAGAAGAAAAAAACTTTGTTAAGATTACGGAGGACAAACAGAACGAATGAAAGACTTGTTTTTTGACCCACCTTCACTTTAATTAATCACTGTCCGTCCCTCAAGTTAATGATATCGCAGATAGGCGACGATGGATTAGCTGCAGAACAAGGAAAAACTGCGTTCGTTTTCTAGGCGATGTCTAAAAAAGAGAGAACAAACTGACCTACGATATACGTGTCACCCAGACAAGTCCTGGACTTGTAAGACAAGGTCCAGGACATAGAAAAGCTCTCGCGAGAAACCATCAAGAAGCGTCAAGAAAAAATAAAAGTTCTGCAGGGAATAGTTAGTAAGGTTCTTTAAAAAAAAAAGACCGAATTCTTGAGTCGTTCCTTCCTCCCTCCCCCCCTGTTCCTTCTCCAAGTACATGCTTTAGCGGTTTTGTTCCTTGGAAGACGATAAGAGTTTTGGTGTGTGAAAAATGATCTATCAGAGACGACAGGTGATCCATTAGGTAAGATGGGCTAAATGAATTGAGAGCAGGTTTAAGTAGATGAATAAAATTTGGACATTTTAATAGTTGTATTTCAGTTCAATGTGCACTTCAAAGTGCATGAAAGTCAAACTGAAATTGTATACATAATAAATTTTAATATTTCAGATTCAGTAATAGTTATACTTGAATACTATGAGTTTAATATAAACGAACCATTTATGGTTTTGTTTCATCTACATTTATGATAAGAAAATGCCATTGGTTTAAGACTTAAGGATTTTCAAATTGAAAATATATTACGATGACCATATAGGCTTGAAAAATGTATGTAAATAGTGTTGTTTCTGTTCATTGAAGAAACTCTCGCCACGCCAAACCTCCGATTTTCCCCTGTGATGTCACGACTGCGGAAGCTTGAACTTTTAATTCAAGAACGGAGCGTTCGGTCTAACTAGCTCTAACTTATATTAGGGCATTCCTTTTGTGACATATTCCAAGACATTCGCTGTTTTCTATAATGATTTTCCACAGTTTTTTGTAGTGAATTACAAAAATTTAAAATTATTAACGAAATGCCAGTTTGCGCGATTGCAATTTGCAAAGATTCTGATAGGTACACAAAAGAGAAAAATATAATTCTCTAAAGTAAATGAACAACTATGTAAATAATGGTTTCAACGTTGTAAACGAAATGACCCAGCTAATATAAAATATGCACGAATATTTAGTAAGCATTTCTTGAAAGAAGATTATGAAGATGATATGAGAAATCGTTTGCTTAGAATTGCCGATTAGAATGATTTTAAAATCTACTGCAATACAGAGAATAAGTTTGCCATTTTCCTCTTTACAAACAAGTTCTCGGCAAGAAAGGTTGAATAAATGCAAAGTGTTGGTTCGTGCTTTGGACAAATTAAAAACTCTACACCCAAAGAAAAGCAATTTAAATACTATGAATGAATTTTTTTAGTACAGCAAATTGTGATAAGTACTTCAAATTAGAAACAGAAGTTAAAGCACTGAAAGAGAAAATTGATACTTTAGAAAAGGATTTGAAAAAATTAAAATAATAAAGAAATAAAGTTTAAAAAATATCAGTTCTATGAAACGGTGGAGCGCATCCAGAAAAAAAATTTATGAGCAAAGAAGGGAATTGTTGAAATTAGAACAAGCTTAAATAATAAAAAGCTGTAAATAATTAATAGTTAAAATTCTCCTAATTTCATTACATATTTTTTAACTCACTTATTCTAAATATTTGCTGTTTTTCTCTCAACTATATTTNGAAAAATATAATTCTCTAAAGTAAATGAACAACTATGTAAATAATGGTTTCAACGTTGTAAACGAAATGACCCAGCTAATATAAAATATGCACGAATATTTAGTAAGCATTTCTTGAAAGAAGATTATGAAGATGATATGAGAAATCGTTTGCTTAGAATTGCCGATTAGAATGATTTTAAAATCTACTGCAATACAGAGAGTAAGTTTGCCATTTTCCTCTTTCTCGGCAAGTTCTCGGCAAGAAAGATTGAATAAACGCAAAGTGTTGGTTCTTGCTTTGGACAAATTAAAAACTCCACACCCAAAGAAAAGCAATTTAAATACTATGAATGAATTCTTTTTAGTACAGCAAATTGTGATAAGTACTTCAAATTAGAAACAGAAGTTAAAGCACTGAAAGATAATATTGATACTTTAGAAGAGGATTTGAAAAAATTAAAATAATAAAGAAATAAAGTTTAAAAAATATCAGTTCAGAGTATGAAACGGTGGAGCGCATCCAGAAAAAAATTTATGAGCAAAGAAGGGAATTGTTAAAATTAGAACAAGCTTAAATAATAAAAAGCTGTAAATAATTAATAGTTAAAATTCTTCTAATTTCATTACATATTTTTTAACGTAGTTATTCTAAATATTTGCTGTTTTTCTCTCAATTATATTTTCTTACATTTAAATATCTATAAGCAATTGTAAAATTTATAATATTATTATGAACCTAAATTATTATTTTTCTCAGTAATTAGCGTTTAAGGTTGTTGTTTCCTAATGATAAAAAATAAACAAATTGCCATTACCTGGATTTTTTAAAATCAGGATTCTAAATTTAACCAAACTTTACAAATTATTGTTATCGAACAATATGTAGATAAAAAAAGTGTCGATATATGCTTTAATTTTGTTTAATAATAAAAGTTAAAACTGAAAATTTTAAAATAAAGTGTTTATAGTGTCATCGTAAGATCAATGTTTACAAGTTTTGCAATTGCAAAAATTACGTGAAAAATGCGTAACATTTTAAAATTGCATTGACCAAACATACTAACAAATATTTAAAACGAGAGAGATATTTAGAGTTGACATATCAAGATTCACACTAATTTCCAAATTATTGCGTTAAACCGAAGCGCATAGACTTTAATTTTCCGCTATACATTATTGCTCATTTCAATTGTACATCCATTAAGTTTTGACAATTTGGGGGAAGCGTGGTGGGTATTTTTTAACGGAAGTGGCGGAACAATTTGTCAAGAGGGAAAGCTAAAAAAAAAACGGAATACGATATAACGGAATCTCATATGTCGTCCGTATTGCTTTAAGAAATTCACCGGTTGAGCAAGTTGGGCGGGTGGGGCCCCTCTCTTTCATTTTCAATAAAACTAGACCCCTTCAAGATTTCTGAAACCCAGTGACGAACCATTAACTTCTCGGCGTTCGTTTAATGACAGAATATGACGAATGGCCAGAAAGGTATTGGATTCTGAGTAACAAATAGTTCAGCCATCTGATATAGCATTGTTTGAAAAAGTTTCCCAAATGTGAGTGATGAACGGGCCACCCCAGAGATGGCCATCATCTGGCCATATAGATTTTAATACTTTTACCACAACTCATATGAAACAGGATATTTAAAAGGCCGGCTGTTTCCTTTTGTGAAAATAAATTTCTCTTCAAGATTGTTTTTTAAATAAGCCTTTTTTCCAAAGGATTTTTCTGTCCCCCTCCCCAAATACAGTCGGATAATAAGTTCGTTTTATGGAAAATTCGTTAAATAAAAAATCACCTTTTGAAATACATAAAAAACACAAAACGGGTTTTGAATTCATAAACACTAGTTATAATTAAAATAGCAATTGATACACCTTTATCTTGTAAACTAGTATCTACTATTTATTTTGTAAATCTTAACCATTAAAGAAAGCTGCTTGGAAAGCAAGAATAGAGCAAAACATCATAAAACTATCATGCTACATACATTTTCAGCTAAAAATGCTAAATTTATGTATAAAATTATAACTGCATTTATTATAAAAGTAATTTTAAACATACTACATGCGTTCCGTATACATTACCTCATGCGTTCTTAAGTTTAATTGCTGCTGATTTTATTTCGTTACTTTTGTCTGAGTTTTTCGTTTGAAATGTAAACAAAAAGCTTTTTATTGCTTTCTCTTAAAGTGAAGTGCCGTCGAAAATCAATTCAAGGTCATTTCCCCTATAAAATGCGTTAACAAATTTGAAATGTTCCGAAATATTTTGGGAAATAGGGAAAGAAATAGGGAATATCAAAGAAAAGTTCGTTATATAGAAAATTCACTTCGCTATTTGGAAGTTATTTTACGAAGAAATTTCAAAAATGTCCTTGGTTCCTCGAAGGAAAAAAATCGTCAAATAGAGAAATTCGCAAAATGGAAGTTCGTTAAATAGAAGTCCGACTGGTTTTAAATGTTTACTTACTTCTTGTATATCAAAGTGTACAAATTGTTTGTAAATTCTCAAGTTTTTTTCCATTTGTTATCCGAATTATCATTTTTTTTTTTTTTAGATTATACTTCTCAAGTGGTGTGTATTTTTAAAATACATATATTACGGAGTCGTTCAAATATTACGTAAGTACCAAACGTTAAGGAAGTGGCTTATGATTTGCTTATTTATGATTACAAGGGGGAACAGGTATGAGCAATATTTAAAATTCCCAAATTTTAAATTTTTTTGAAAAATAGAAGAAACGTAGCTAACAATCAGGGATTGCAAAAATTTTAAATAGAAGTTAAATTTGAAGTAAGAAAAGTTCGTCGAAGAATGTCAGAGATCAAGTGTTTTGACTACATATGAAAAACAGAAAAAGACTCCTAACGAATATTGTTCTCAAAATTTTTTAAGATGAATTAAAACGTGAATTTCGTTTTATGCAAGATTACATTTTTAATTTTAATTCAGTCTCTAAGATAAGACTGTTACTGTCAAAGTCAGGGCAAAATCCAGGGGGCTTATGATTTGCTTATTTCTGCTGACTAGATGGGATGAGAGCCCAAAATTGCCAAATGCAGTCAGACTTTTGTAGTCGGACTATTTAACGAACTTTCATTTTGCGAATTTCTCTATTTTGCGATTTTTTTCGAGGAACAGAGAACATTTTGGAAATTTCTTCGTAAAATGATTTCCAAATAGTGAAGTGAATTTTCTATTTAACGAACTTCTCTTTGAGATCCACCTTCCCTATTACCAAAATATTTCAGAACATTTTAAACTTGTTAACGCATTTTGTGGGGGACATGACCTTGATTTGATATTCGAAGCCACTTAACTTAAAGAGAAATCAGTGAAATCCCTTTTGCGTTATGTTTGCATTTCAAACGAAAAACTCAGACAAAAGTAACGAAATAAAATCAGCAGCAATTAAACTTATGAACGCATGTGGTAACGCAAGGTTAAAATGACTTAGATAATAAATGCAGCTATAATTTAATACATAAATTTAGTCTTTTTTTTTAGTTGAAAATGTATGCAACATGATAGTGTAGCACGGGATAATGTTTCACGCTATTCTTGTTTTCCATACAAATTTCTTTTATGGTTAAGATTTATAAAATAAATACTAGTTAACAAGATAAAAGTGTATCAATTGCTATTTTAATTGTGTCTAGTGTTTATGAATTTAAAACCTGTTTTGTGTTGTTTAAGTATTTTAAAAGTTGATTTTCAATTTAACGAATCTTCTATATAACGAACTTATTATGGGATTTAGCGACTTCGTTAAATAGAGGTCCGATTGAACATGCTTATATAATATTTGAACATCTCCTTTGCTCCCTGGGTCGTTCCTCCTCTTTTGTCTACTGTTGTTGTAAAACCTGACTGAGTCTGTAGAAGCGTTTGACTATTTTATTATCCAGACATCACGAGAACTCTTCCCACCAAAAATCTGAGGTTGTTTGTTGCTAGGGTAACAAGAGTAAAACCATTTCTTCTGGGGAAGAATCAAAGAAATGACGTCACTCTCCCAAATTATTCCAAAAAGGAAACGATGTATTCAGCACCATTATTCGAAGTAATCCACAGAAACTACCAGAGCGAGAGAGAGAGTTTGGTGTCCGGAGAAGCTCTTGTGATAGCTGGATGGTACTTTAAGAGGACGCCATACCACGGGAGAAACTTATCGTCACAAAATCATTTCCTCCTCTATTATTAATTTAGAATTTAAAGCGGAGGAATATTAAAATCAGGCAAACCTAGAGTAATCCATAAAGATTAAATTGCTGAACAAAAAATCAAAATGTAAACAAATTATTGCAAGAGAACTTTTCTTTTCGGCTTATGTTATCTTCTCATAAATTGTGGATAGTTTAAAAATTTCTTTTTAGTATTTGAAATTTCATGGCTTACTCAAGGTTTGCCTGCGCTTCCTATTTCTCTGTTTTAAATTCTAAATTAATGAANTTAATTTTTAAATCAGATATATATATATATATATATATTTGCATTTTTGTTTGTATGCCTCGCAATTATTGAGTTACATATACCAATTGCGTTATTTAGAAGCCAATGCATTTGCATTCAGAATGCAAAACTTGAAAAAAAAATTCATTAAACGTGTGTCACAATGCTTTATTATTAATAAGATTATTTGAGGATCAAATTTATTAATGTATCTATAATGATTCTAATAGCATGTCACTCTGTACTTTCTAGATCCATTCTGTACTTTATAAGCTTCAAACTTACATTGCGTCACTCCATACTTTGTTATCGTCAGTTTTAACTAGCGAGTTAGTTTTATAAAACGAGTCAGTTTTATGAAACGAGTCAGTTTTATGAAGCGAGTCAGTTTTAAGAAACGAGTCAGTTTTACAAAACGAGTCAGTTTTATAAAACGAGTCAGTTTTATGAAACGAGTCAGTTTTATGAAACGAGTCAGTTTTATGAAACGAGTCAGTTTTGTAAATTACACTGGTGTGCAAAACTTAAGCAACAAGTGGTTTTCGGTTACAGCTCCCCTACAAAGAATAAGATAACCATGAAATTGCAGTATAATATGCACGTAATTCAGTAGAAAGATTATTTGTATGCAAATTTTTGAAATAAAGCGTCGTAGGTGATGCAAGTGTACGTAAACCTTGTGGGTTGGCGCACGTAGGTCAGAGCTGTGATAAAAGGATGAAGAGCACCGTAGTTAAAGACATTCGCTGCAAGTGCAAGTGATTTGTTTTGTGAAACATGTCTTCAAGAAATCATTTAGACGACTTAACTCGAGGAAGAATGATTGGGAAGCTTGAGGAGGGGCGTAGTGTGACCAGTGTCGCCGAAGAGTTCGGGATCATCAAAAGTGTTGTTTCTCGTGCTTGGAATGCCTTTAAAACTACTGGTACAGCTGTTCGGAAGGTTGGTGGTGGCCGTCCAAGGAAAACAACACTTAGAGATGACCGTTACATTGTTCTCCAGGTTAAAAGAAACCGTTTTCAGTCAGCGAGCGCCATATCTCAGCAACTGTGCACAGCCACAAGACAACAAGTATCAAGATTTACAATTGCCAGACGCCGCCACTAAGGTGGCTTATTTGCTAGACGTCCTGAACGCTGCATACCTTTGAAAGTTAGCCATCGGCGGCACCGTTTAGAGTGGTGCAGAGAACACGAAACCTGGACACCTTATCAATGGAGTCGGGTCCTCTTCACAGATGAGAGTCGTTTTAGTACTACAAGCGATTCTCAACGTCAGTTGATCTGGAGAGAGGCTGGACTCAATTTCATCCCAATAACATCGCGGAAAGAGATCGTTACGGTGGTCCTGGAGTTATCGTCTGGGGTGGCATTATGTTGAACGGGCGGACTGGGCTTCAAATCTTCGACCGAGGCTCTGTAACTGGAGACAGCTACTGCAATGAGGTAATCCTACCCCATGTGCGTCTGTTCCGAGGGGCCATTGGACCAGACTTCATATTTATGGATGACAATGCCCGGCCACACCGTACTGCTATTGTTCAAGAGCTACTGGAAAGTGAAAATATCACACGAATGGATTGACCAGCTTACTCTCCAGATCTAATTCCCATAGAGCATGTGTGGGATGCATTAGGGAGACGTCTTGCGACACGACAGTATCCTCCTGGTAGCACCCATCAACCGAAAGATGCGCTAAAGGAGGAATGGAGACGTTTACCCCAAGAACTCCTGGATAATCTGGTGCTTAGCATGGAGAGATGGAGTGACGATGCCAAGCAACAATTACAATAAGGGGAGGGCATATCCCATACTAGGGAACATCTTCCAGTTGCAATTACGCTTCTTCAGGCAATCATGTGTAACGCCACTATATGTCAAATAAAGCCTTTTTTTTGTTCCATACATTACTTTAAGCTTTATATTCATTTCTGCAGCATTATTCTTTTGCCATCGTTTAAGTACAAAATAATGTACATCATATTCAAATTTCATGTCAATCGGATGATTTCTTGTACAGTTATGACAAAAAACACACTTGTTGATTAAGTTTTGCAAACCAGCGTAAATTCATTTCATTACATTCATGTAAAGCGTTACCGGCACTTTATATGAATGCAAATTACATTCAAGATTTTTTTTTATGATTGCAAATTACATTCCTCCCAATGAACACATTCAAAAGGGGCAAATAATTACCACCAGGGGATAGAGCGTTCGCCTTCCAGTGAGGTAAACCGGGTACGAATCCCAGTAATGGCTGGTCGATACGAATTCCGCACCCGGCTCGCAATGACCACAGCGCTGACGTAAAATATCCTCAGTTTTGGACGAAACATGGGTTAGCGTTCCCTTGCCGTCAGGCTAACAGTGGTAGGTTTTCCTCTCCATGTAAGGCAAATGCGGGTTAGTTCTTTCAAAAAGTCCTTCACGAAGGCAAATTTCACCCAATACTTGATCCAGGAGTTCCTTTGTCTTCTGGATTGGGTTCAATATTACAAGGATATAGAGTTGAACATTAGTAGTCATAAATCCAAAAAATTGGGTCAGTTGTTCAACGAGGTTTATAAAATAAAAATAAAATTGATATATAACATCACTTTATTAGCTTCAATGTAAAACTTGTTAGTGCATTTATAGCATCATTTTATGCTTTATTAGCTTACGATTTGGAGTAACGTAAGAACACTCCATCGTATATACTCAATGCTAAAATAGGGAGATTTTACAAATTTACGTCAAATTCCGTACTCTTCCTTACACAACATTTGAAGAAACTGCGCATGCTCGTGCTTTTTTATTTTTATTTTTTTATCCTATGTCTCTCTATGTTTTGTTTCCTCTTCATTTTCGCGGTTCTTCAGAGCTACAAGCACGTCGTTCATAGTTGTTGCATGTTGCTTACTGCTTAAGTTTACCTTCAAATCAACAACATGGACGTGCTATAGATAAGGCCTGGATAGCCTGGTCGGTAGGGCGCTGGGCCCATGTCTAAAAGTTCGTGGATTCGATCCCCGCCGGCCGAAGACTCCCCGTGTAGTAAATGGTGACTGATGCACGTTAAATCTGTCGAGTCGCAAAGTCCTCCATGTTCCCATAACAAATCAAAACCTCTGGGGGTACCGATCCAGGAGTATCCTTGTCTTCTGGATTGGTTCAAAATTACAAGACTACGGAGCTGAACATTAGTAGTCGTAAACCCAAAAATTGGGTCAGCTGTTCATCGACGGATACAAAATAAAATGCTATAGATAAATTAAGAAGACCGCCAAAACAGAAAGAAGATGGTGGTTACGTTATTATCAAAAAGTCGAAGTGAATTGCGAATATTCAGAAAATTTACAGAATTAGAATGAATTCAGAAAATATACTTTTTAAAGTAATATTAAAATTGCTCCCACATTGCATTTTATTTCACCCAGACTATGCTATATATGTAGTCCCTGGTCAAATTATTAGACGCACTATAAGGTTTCTTGTAAAGTATTATCAGGTGATACTATACAGCTTTATTGTTTTTACGACGTTGAAACCGCTTTGCACTTGCTTACATTCGTATATCAATTGGTTAACATTGTAATTCAATACGTTAGAAATAAATACAAATAGGAAGTATATAAAAAAATCTCTCGAATAAAACCCATTATATGTATGTTTAAATATAAAAGTATTGCCTATAAACTAGTGCAAAACATGTCATTATTAAAACACTACAGTGCGTCTATTAATTGGGTCAAATTATTATAATATAACACCTGAATAAGGCATATACTATCTTTATATAATACATCATCTTATTTATCCTATAGTCAAATATATACTAGATATCGTGTAATTTTACCCATTGATACACGAATGTAAACAAGTGCAAACCGCTTTCAGTCACGTAAAAACAATAAAGCTGTATAATATCTCCTGATAATTAAGATTTTGCATAGAATCTTATAGTGCGTCTAATAATTTGGGGACTGTAAAATTCAGTTTCAAAAGCTCGTTATAAAATGATAAACATCCCCAGGATTCAATCAATTTGTTGATCCGGTTTCTCCGAACAAAGGTCAAAAATTCTTAAATGATAGAGAGGAACACAATTGTTGGCTTAACTTTAAGAAAAGTCTGTTATAGCCCTTCTGGGGGGGGGGGAGAATATCTCGTTCCCTAAACCACAACTCAACATTTGGAATGTTAAGAATTACCCAATAATACAGTAGTCACAAAAGATAGACGGAATCATCTTTTAAAATCCTCTTTGTTAGGTAGAGGGGGTGGCGTGGGTGGAATTATAGAGCAAATCTTGTCTCTGCTAACTACTGGTTACGGAGGGGGCCATGTGTTGGAGTCCCGCAACATTGTCATTAACCGGATCATAACAGAAAGTAAACAGAAAGAAGAAGTTCTGCTCATATCACAAATGAACATTCAGTTCTCTTTCTTTAAAAAAAAAAAAAGAAGAAAAAAAATGATTCGAAATGTTCTTTTGCAACCCCCGCCCACGCGCGTTCGAAATGGTACCCGACATTGTTAGCTTTGAGTTACATTTAATAACATGGCTGAAGGGAAATCATGGCTCTGAAAATTATGGAGTTTTAGCCGGTCGCTGGCCAAATTACATGTCTCCGATGTCTTTGGAGCGGCTCTCTCGTTTTGAAGGTGTGTGGCGGTGGGGGGAGGCTATTTACTTTTAAGATCACGATTCTCGCCTTTGGAACGGGAGCTTTTTCACTCTCCAACCCCACCCCCACCTTCATCAAAAACAAAAATAAATAAGTAAAAAAAAAAATGTGATGAGTGGTATCATTTAAGAAAAGTCTAATAGACTTTCAGTTGAAATGGCTGATTCTTTTGTTTATAATTACTTGCCTGTGTCTTAGAGAATTCGATATTCTCCTAGCATAAGAAAAAAAAAAAAAAAAAANGTCTCCAAAAAGAAAAAAAAAAAAAAAAAAAAAAAAAAAAAACACTTTTATGCACCTATTTGATTATTTTGGGTAAAACATTTATCGGTTGCCAGAAAAATTTTGTTGGTGTTTCAAGTTGCAATTTCGAGTTGCATTCATCTTTCTTAACTCTAAATACCAACACTTAATATAAACCGATTTCTACCATAGCCGGTCAAACTTTAAATTTCTTGATTGAATGCATGAAATATGGATGTTAGGAAGGAAATAAACTAAAAAAAACTTTATTATAATTAAGCAAAATTGCATATTGCTAGTTTTTGTGTATTACACACACGAAGAAAAAGAATTTTTAATTCATTGCTCAACGCGTTTTCGACATATACAGAGTGTTTCCATTGTACATTTTCCGCAAACATATTTCTTCTAATTATCATTATTTCTATAGTTCTTATGTTTATAAAAATATATAAGCATTATAATTCTTATAATTTTTCTTATAATTAATATTATTTCTTCTAAGAACTTGTGCTGTCTTGATTGTTTCGACATTTTTCTGGGTAAAAACTCACAGTTAGTTAGAAATGAAGTAAAGCTATCAAAATAAAATATAACCTTCTTACCAAAACATTTAGTTTTTGCCACTTTTTCTGACACAAAAATGCCAATCTAAAATTTTAGGTACTTCCTTGAAATTTGAATTCACAGTTATTCTGATTGAACTCACTACGCAAAGTCTTTTCAAAAATGTGCAACTTATCGAATGCAATAAGTTGAACACGCATTACATCGTATTTTCTGATCCGATAACCTTTTAAAGTAATAAATTGTTCTCCCAGTTCAATGACCGGTTGTGGTAGAAATAGGTATACGACAAGTATTATTCGAAGCAAACAAAATACAACAAAAAATTAATAATAGAATATTAACTGTATATAATTGTTGGAAAAAGTCATAAAGTCAATTGCGCAAAAGCGGTAAGATGATAAGCGCATGCAAAAGTTCTTAAACTTTCATTTGACCGGTTATGGTATGTTTCGCGTTAATGTTGAAGAAAAACAATGTATCAAAAGTAAATTGGGTGAAACATAAGTCATTATTAATAAAACATTATTAATAAAAACACTTTTTTTTCTTTAAAAGACATTTTGTTAAAACAATTAAACTGAAAAATTGGAAATACACTCAAATTTGATAGAGCACATGCTTCACAGTAAAAGATGTCCGTGTTATGATGAAAATAAAAACAATTGATACTGCTTCGTGAGTTAAATTTAAATAATTCTTATTGCATTGGACGCGATCTAAAATATGAACACTCAGTTGAAAATTTGAGTCAATGATAAGCATGAATCCCACCTATCAACTACTCTAAATATGAATCGGATCTTTAATTGATATATTATTTATAGCACATCAAAGTTTCAGAAATCGGATTGAAATCAAACAATGTGAATAAGTTACAAGTTTTTCCCCAAAGGCAGTCGGACATTGATTCAATAAATCCATCGGTGACAAAAATGTCATATGTTAAATCAGAGGTTATTCGTAATATCCGGACCAGAACGAATTATGAATTTATGGAACCAAGGATACCAGTATCTAGTAGCTCGCTATGCACACAGGGGCAATTTGCAGGCAAAAGCTCAACTTGGACGATATCTTAAATTAGAGGGTTTTTTCGAATATTGTGATAAGTAAGCAAAAGAATTTTTTTCTTTCGCACCTTCTTAGATTTTTAAAGACGTCAAGAAGTTGGAAATAAACTCGTTTTTCTTAAATATGAATAAATTAATGGATAAAATGAAATAATTTCGCCCAAATAGCTAACTTTTTTTTCTTTTTTTGTTGTTTCGGGTAATTTATAAATTCGGGATTTATCAAACGTTAAACAGGAATTTTTGTCTCCATTGTAATCGAAAAGTAAGAAAGATTCGTAAAAACACGAAACTCGGAAAATAGGGGTTTGTTAAACTGGGTCCTACAGTACTATATTTTCGGTTCTTTGATTTACCTTCTACAGTGTCCTAGTACAGAGCATACTCTTTTTTCAATTTGGATTTAACTTTGGTTCCATGATGAAGAACGTTCTTCAGTGTCCAAAAACAGGAGATACTCTTTTTTTTTCTTTTTTGTTCTAAAAAGAATAAATTTGGATTAAGAAATTTATGAATCGAAAATGAAACATTCGAAAATCATCACCATTTCTCCTTTTATCCATTGGTATAAAATCAAGAAATTAATTAGTTGCCAGCAAAATCGCCAGGAAAAAAGGCCTATCAATTGTGTTCATTTTAATCAGAGGAAGAAAAAAAAATCCGTTACATCGTGAAATTCGGTAAATCAGGATTCGATAAATTAAGAGTCCGATAGTACTGTAGTTTCAGCTCTATGACGAAGAACCTTCTTCACTGTCCAA
This sequence comes from Parasteatoda tepidariorum, assembly GCF_043381705.1. Taxonomy (NCBI): domain Eukaryota; kingdom Metazoa; phylum Arthropoda; class Arachnida; order Araneae; family Theridiidae; genus Parasteatoda; species Parasteatoda tepidariorum. The sequence continues at coordinate 4,133,323 of NC_092210.1, forward strand.
ACCCAGGATATACCCTTTCTTAGTGTGGATTAAGAAATTCATTTATCAAAAATCTAATATTCTAAAACTATCGCCATTTTTCCTTCAACTTTTATCCTTTAGTATAAAATGATTTAATTGGCAATTTTATTCACCAGGAAAAAAGGCCAATCTCTAAACTGATTCCCACGCCACATTTGATGACCTGATAGAGGGTAGATTTTACCAGTCTTGATAACGGTCATCTGTATCTTTTCACAAAACCATCAGCGTTTTGACTGGTTTTGATGATTGTCGTTTTATAAGAAGCCAAGGAGGTAGTTGATGTGATAGGCCAAATACATCTCGTTAAGTTTTTTCGCCTCCGGTAACTAAAAAGTGCAACTCGTATTATGATTTCTTTCCTAATCTCCGCCTATTTAATGAAAACTTGGCATAAAATGTTACTTATTGTCCCCAATGATGTGTTTGGAATGTATTTGCCCCGAGCTGGAAGGTGTGTTTCGATAGATGATGAGCTTTTTGCATCTGTGGTAGATAGCTTATGTTCCTAGTTTGTGCTTATTCGATCCCATGATCTGTATTTATAAATGCAGGCAGGTTAATTCAATTTCTGAGACCCAGTAAAAGACTTTGAAGTTAATGCTTCTTGGAATAAAAATTTATGTGAAGATAGCTTTGAAGCAATCATAGGGAAGGATTTAAGATATTTTCGAATGAATATAGTCTCTCTATATCTAATAATCTCTATAAGAAATCGTAAGGATCGCCTTGAAGGTTTTGGGTGTTTGCCTTAACTTTGCGAAAACTATGAGACTTGGGAACTTGAAACTACTAACTTGTGTATAGAAAAATGTACAGTGATTACGATGAAATGAAAAAAATTAACATTTGATAATTAGTTCGAATATTAATAGCTGTTAAACTTGCTTGGAAAAATACCATACGGGCCGATTCATTTATGGTAATAATGAAAAAATTCAATTATGCTTAATTCCATTCAAGCTATAACTTGAATGGACTATAGCATAGTCCATTCAAGTGATAGCTATATAGAATATACATAATTTACTCTTGTAAAAAGTACGTTAAAAAAACTTTTGAGCATTCCCGCAACAACCCATTGTTGATCAGGGAGGTCAAGGAGTTTAGGCTTCATAATTTCGTTAAAAACGACAAGATGGCGGAAATATGGTCAACATTGCTCACTTGTCAACTTTACTTCCCAAAAGAGAAGAAAGGTGATCGATTTGAAGCTGGGTGGCCCTCAAGCCGCCACTATGAATCAAACCACAGTTCTTCACATCGACTGTTGTTTTAATGAGCACCGATGCCTGAGCCCCTGGTACTCATAATATTTTTTTTCATAGTTATAATGGAGAGTTTATTGTTTAAGCATTATCACAATTTGCATTCATTTACAAACCATTTTATTTTATTTTATAACCGTCGTTGAACAGGCGACCCAATTTTTGGGTTTACGACTACCAATGTTCAGCTACATAGTCTAGTAATTAACAAAATTCAAAAGACAAGGGAACTCCTGGATCAAGTATCAGGTGAAATTTGCCCTCGTGGTCTTCCTCTCCATGTAACGCAAATGCGGGTTAGTTCCATCGAAAAGTTCTCCTAATACTTGATCCAGGAGTTCCCTTGTCGTCTGGATTGGGTTCAAAATTACAAGGCTACTGAGTTGAACATTAGTAGTCGTAAACTGAGAATTGAGTCAGCTGTTTAAAAATGGTTATAAAATAAAATAAAACAATATTTTTGGAGTGTGTACTAGTTTTATTTAGTTTTACTAACGATTGTAAATTCTTACTGTATATTATTTATTATACTAACGATCGTAAATTATTTATTATTATTAGGTATTTATTTTATTCATTAATTATGAGTTTATTTATATCATTATCGTATTTTTCATTTTATTTATAAATACAAACTACAATTGATAATTTTTTTAAAGAAAAACTTATATAAACATGTTTTTAAATTTTTTAAAGGCATTATTTTTTATTTTAAAGTCAATTTTTGTAATTTTTTATTAATTTTAGATAATTATTAATTTTTATTTAATTAACTTTAAATGTTTTTTATAGCTAATTTAATTTTTGCATAATATTTTTTGTTCTCATTGCTTGTTAAATATATAATTTTTGACCCTACATGTTTTTTTTTTGGTTGAAAATCTTTTTTCATTCTCTTAAGAGTTTTTGAGTTATTAATATCCAAGTTCTGGTGGTTTAAACCAATAAGCTTCTACTTACAATTTTTGTTAAATTAATTTGTATTAATTTTAGATAATTATTAATTTTTACTTCATTGATTTTAATTATATTTCTTGTCAAATTAATTTTTATTTAATTAATTATAATTATTTCTTACAGTTAAATTAAATTTTACTTAATAATTTTGTTTTCATTGCTTGCTAAATTTATAATTTTTGACCTTACATATTATTTTTTGGTTGAAAATCTTTTCTGCATTCTTTTAAGAGTTTTTAGTTTATTAATATCCAAGCCCTGGTGCTTTCAACCAATAAACTTCCACTTACAATTTTTGTTAAATTAATTTTCATTCAATTTTTATTAATTTTAGATAATTAGTAATTTTTATTTTATTAATTTTAATTATCTTTTTTGTCAAATTAATTTTTATTCAATTAATTCTAATTATTTCTTACAGTTAAATTTTTTTTTACTCAATAATTTTGTTTTCATTGCTTGTTAAATTTATAATTTTTGACCCTACATGCTGTTTTTTGGTTGATAATCTTTTTTGCATTCTTTTAAAAGTTTTTGGGTTATTAATATCCCAGCCCTGGTGCATTCAGCCACTAAATTTCTACTTACAATTTTTGCTAATTTTTATTCAACTAATTTTTAATAATTTTAGACAATGATTGAGTTTTATTTAATTATTTTTTATTATTAAATTAATTTTTATTCAATTAATTTTAATTATTTTTTATTGTTAAATTAATTTTCAATTAATTCTAATTATTTCTTACAGTTAAATTAATTTTTACTCAATAATCTTGTTTTCATTGCTTGTTAAATTTATAATTTTTGACCTTACATGCAATTTTTCGGTTGAAAATCTTTATAGAAAATTTATAAAATAAGAAGATTATAGATTAAAAAAAATAGACTTTCTGATGGAACTCTCCAAAACATCACGCTCTCTTCTACTCAATGCAGGACAATAAATCATTTTCTTCTTCTATCATCTTCTTTTCTTCGATTTGGAGCGCTGTCCCAAGGGAGGAAGAATTTTCTTCCTGAAAAATGATCTAAATGTCTAATATAGAAGGAAAAGTAGTCCTGAAGCGGTCAGTGCATTTATTTCCTTCAAAAAATATTGACTACGACTACAGACTTTAAAGAAAGAACAAGGTGTTAAAGCCTAAAGCTTATAAAAGTATATTTGATGGACAAGGCCGGGGACACTTTTAGAAAGGTCTTTAGATGTCGATCAAGGCCATTGGCCATTTCTTTTTTGTCCTAAATGTGCATTTGATTTTATATAAAACTTTTCCAGAAAAGGTGACGATCCATTTATTTGTTATAGCCTTGGGGAACTTTATGTTTTTTTTCTGTGATATGGAGTTTTAACTTATCTTTTGAATGTACCGTTTTGTGCACTACATTGTTTTATGTGCTGCTTTTTATGCGCAACTATGAGACTATTTATGAGTTTCAATTATGTGTTGTAACTATACGTGAATTGCAATGTACAGTCCCTGGCCAAATTATTGGACGTACTATAAGATTCTATGCAAAATCTCAATTAGCAAGTAATGCTATACAGCATTATTGTTTCTACTCAGCTGAAACCGGTTTACACTTGTTTAAATTCGTGTATCAATGGGTAAACATTGTAATGCAATGCGTTGAAAATAAATACAAATAGGAAGTATAAAAAAAATCTCCTGAATAAATACCCATTGCATGTACGTTTAAATATAAAAGTATTGCCTATAAACTCGTGCAAAACTGTAACTATTAAAACACTACAGTAGGTTTAATAATTTGGTCTAATTATTATAGTATACTATTATAATACCTGATATAATAAATATTCCATAATTATATAATATAATGTCTAATTTATCCTATCATCGATTTTATATTATCTATCGTCTAATTTAATCTATTGATACACGAATGTAAACAAGTGCAAACCGGTTTCAGTCTCGGAAAAACAATAAAGTTGTATAGTGTCACCTGTTAATTAAGATTTTACATAGAATTTTATAGTTCGTCTAACAATTTGGCCCGGGACTGTATAATATTTTCTGAGTGGAACTGTATTTATATAAAGTCTAATATAGGCGAAATACCTTCTATGTTCTAAATATTTCAAATCGACGAAATATGTTACATTCTCTAAATATATAACATAGACGAAATGTGTTTCATGATCTAACAATCGAATATAAATCGAATATATCAGTTCCACGATTCAATTATTAGATATAGACTATAAGTGTTCTATGTTCTAATTATTTAATATAGTTAGAATATGTTTTCGATTTTAGTTTTCTAATATAAACGAAACATGATCAAAACTTTAAACGTATAATATATAGACAAAATGCTGTCCATGATCTAAATATCTCAAATCGCTTAAATACGTTCTATGGTCTAAATACCTAATATAGACGAAATAAATCTTTAAAAATATCTATCTATTGTAGACTAAAATCTAATGCAAAAATATCTAATATCTAATGCACTTTGTATCCAATGTAGACGAAATATTTTCCACGCTCCAATTATCTAATATTGACGATATGTATTTTATGCTTTAAGATTTAAATATGAATTAAATATGTCTTCGATTCAAGTTTTCCAATATAAGCAAAGCGTATTTTACTCTTTAAATGCCTAATATAGACGAAGTGTGTCCTTGTTCTAACCGTCAAATATAGATAAATGTCTAATATCGACGAAATATGCTCCTTGATCTCACCGTCAAATATAGATAAATGTCTAATATAGATGAAATATGCTCCTTGATCTAATCGTCTAATATAGATAAATGTCTAATATAGACGAAATATGTTCCTTGATCTAACCATCAAATACAGATAAATGTCTAATATAGACATTGTCTCCAATTGTCTAACCAATTGTTGAAACTCCAATTGTTTAATATAGACGATAAGTGTTGTATGTTTTTGATATGGGTATAATATGTTTTCGATTTTAACTAATATAAACAAAATGAATTCCATGCTCTAAATGTAAAATATAGATGAAGTGTATTCTATTCTCTATACGTTTAACATGCACGTACGAAATACTTGTACTAAAATAGGAAAGCCGAACTTTATAAAAAAAAAAAGAAGCTGAAAATGGCCATTTGGCACTGACCCTAACTAAGGTCATTTTAAACTTTTTCTGAAAGTTTAAAATGACCTAAGTTTACTATTAAATTCTTTTTCAAGAAACTTAATGGTACATTTAGAATGCATTATAAGTATTTTTTGGGATAATTTTATTTTACACATCCTAAGTGCAAAATTTTTCATGTGTACAAATTGTGAAATTTTGAAAAAAAGAGATTTATTAATTTAAAAACATTTCATAACGGATTTATATTTTATCTTAATTAATCGAAACTCAAAATACTTTATTGTTATAATTTTATAATTATAATGTATCAATAGTTCATCATGGAAAGTATTCATTTTACAATGAAAAATAGAAAATACTGGTTAAAAAAATTTTCCTTGAGTCTATCATACTTTTCATTAAAAAAAAAAAAATTCGCAATATAATACCTCTGAAAATAAAGGGGCGGCTTTAATATATAAGGTGTAATAACGCAAATTTTTATGACTTCTATGGAGTTTTCCTCAAAACTTTAAAGCAATAAAATAATGCTATTTGTAGTTTTGAGTAAGTAATTTAAAAAAAACACGTTTCTCAGTTTTCAGATTATTGAAAATCTATTTTCATTACAGTTTATTACGAAATGATGACGTTTAAAGAAATTATTTTAACGTTCATTGCATGAAAAAAAAGATACTTATCAAAATCTGAAAACTGACAACTATAGACAATCTAACTACTTACCAAAAACTGTTGATTGCAGATTTGTTTTGGCATGATTTTGTGAGCAAAAATTAATAGAGATTCTGAAACATTGCGCGTTTTATATCATATTTGTTATTGGATGTTAACTTTGCATTTTACAGATTGGAAGATATTTTCAGACAGAGTAAATATCTATCCCCGAATTATTTGTGCAAATTAAATAAAAAAGACAAAAAGCATATTTAGAATTTTCCCTTCCCGTCTCCACCCCTTGGACAGTTGAGTTCGGTCAGTGAGGAAGGGACTTTTGACACTAAACATACCAAACCTTAATCTATACTTATTTCTACCATAGCCGGTCAAATAACCGGACTTTATGTTTCTTGATTGAATGTATGAAATATGGATGCTAGGAAGGAAATAAACTTAAAAAAAACTTTATTAGAATTAAACAAAATTGTATATTGCCAATTTTTATGTATTATTTATTTAACACAAAGAATAAGAATTTTTAATTCACGGCTGAACGCATTTTTTTTACATATACTGGGTGTTCCCATTGTACATTTTCCGCAAACATATCTCTTCTAATTATTATTATCACTGTAATTCTTATAATTATTCTTATAATTATAAGAATATATAAGAATTATAATTCTTATAATTATTCTTATAATTAATATTAGTTCTTCTAAGAACTTGTGCTGTCTTAATTGTTTCGACATAAATAAAATATAAGCTACTTACCAAAACATTAAGTTTTTGTCACTTCTTCTGACACAAAAGTGCCAAGCTTAAATGTTAGGTACTTTCTTGAAATTTGAATTCACATTTATTCTGATGGAACTAACTACGCAACAATCTTTGTAGAAATGTGCAACGAATCGCATGACATCGTCATTTCTGATCCGATATTCTTATAAAGCAATAAATTGTTCTTTCGGTCAAATGACCGGATGTGGTAAGGTATACGACAAGTATTATTCGAAAAAAAATACAAAAATTTTTTTTATAATAGAATATTAACTGTATACAATTGTTAGAAAAAGTCATGAAGTCAAATATGCAAAAACAATAAGATGATAAGCGCATTTTTGATGCAAAAGTTCTTAAACGGTTATTTGACCGGTTATGGTATGTTTAGTGCTAATATAGTGAACAATTATATTTTCATGCAATATTATTAATGTTTTTTAAAATTTGAATGTAATAAAACCTCAATACAAATAATTACCACCCACTTCTAGTACTAATCTTCCTTCAACGAGTAATGCCTGTTACCTATCTTTAGCCCTTCGAACACACAACTTTCTTTAGTAGGCTTAACATCTCGCTTCGATTCCGTTTGAGCTTACCATCAATGAGACCAGTCAATAAAGCTCCCTAAAAGAAAACAGTGCCTCGCTTGTCTTTATTGCTCTTCAATCCCTCTAGCTTTAAGAATCAGGCCACTGAAGGTGCCTTACAAATACCTTCTTGCTCAACCCCTTACTTCCCTTCAGAAAGTGAGAAGAAAAAAAAAGAGGATGCTTACAACTCAACACGGCTAACTAACAAAAGACAGTTCTATCCCAGGGATCAGCAGCAAAGGTTGGCATAAAGCTCACTCTGCCCCTTTATAAATACAAGTTAGGCGAGATTTTTCGGAAGAGGTTGATCCTCTTGCAAAACTAGGGATTTGTTTGAAATGTGTCGCCATTTTTTTTTGCTCTCTCGCATATTCAGTTTTATGCTGTCTTTACTTCAGATCTTGTTTCAATCCCTGTCAGTAATAAGAACAGATGTTTTGCTTTTGTGTGGAATAATTTTTATTGAAGTGTATTGTTCTTTTTCATTGACAGTGCTCAATAAAAGAGAGAAGGAATACCTTAATAACTTTTGATCGAATCAGCTGATTTTCACGTTCTAGGATTAAATCTTAATGAAACAAGACCCAAACCATAAATATCATTTGTACAATTCAATTAGATAATTTAAGATAAAAAATCGTATTTTATCTGACTGATTTAAATTTTTGAACTTCGAATTATTGGGTGCAATAAGGCTTCGTCGCAAAATGAAATGGTGTTTTTTTCTCTCCCTAATAATTTACTACTCTTATAACTGCTGTGAGTTTGCAACTGTTACTCATGACTCTTAGGTAAAGTTTAGCCGAATTCGAAGAGAGGTAAAATTTATTCATTTAGAATGGAGCAAAACTGTTATTGGATGCCAATGTTAACAAGTTTTAATAAAATTGTCTACACTACGATTTCGAATTTTTTTTTTAGTTTCTTTCAGTCGAAGAAATACATAAAAATTTCTCTCACTCTTTTTTTTTTTAATTTTTATTTAATACCATGTAGAATAAGTTTCTCTCACTAACCAGCGAACATTAATTTTTTTTTTCTTCACTTTCTAAACAATTTTGCCGTTAATGAATAGCTCCCTGGCGTGAAAAAATTTTCTTGTCTAAGACATTCATAAACGCCGAAATCTCTTTTAACGTTTTCATAATGAAGCCCCTTCTGTTTCTTTTTTCATTACTTAAAAAAAGAAAGAAAGAAAAAAGAAAATACACTTTGCTTGATGTGCTAAAAATTAAGCAGGTTTCGAAACAAATGAAAAAGTGGGGGTAAATTTCTCTTTGCCCTCTCCTCACTCCCGTTAATTTTGTACAATGCTATTAAATTCTAATTTGCCTGCACTCCCCACATCAAGTTCATTAAGTAAAAAAAAAATAAAAATCCTCCTCTATTAACGTGAAAATATTAATAAATGATGTTTCAGAACATAACTCTTACTTAAAATACTGGCAGGAGCAATTCCTGAAAAAAAACTGTTTTTTTTTTATTGCTTGTATTATTTTGCATCGGGAGAAAAATATATCACAGAAAATAGGAAAATAAAAAAAATATTTGGGAAAAGCCTTTACCTCCTCCATTTTACCTCGAGGGAAATGAAAACAGAGAGGGTCTCTCATCTGTCTTCTTAACTTGCTGAAAAATCTCCTCCACTTTCGCCAATCTTCCAATTACACTTGACAAGTGGCAGTGATGAGGTAAATTAAGCGTTCCTCTTCGTCTCTTTTAAGCGTCCTTTTTATTTCTTCTTTTTTATTACCATTTTCGCCAAGCTCTTTCGCCAATACAATCTCTTTTTCCAAGTGGTGACACTTTCAATTTTTTTTTTTCCTAGTGTCTCTTTTTGAACCTTTCAAAAGTCAATGTAGATGAATGCGGCTTAAACTCTCCTCGGAGAGTTGAAAGGTATATACATAAAAGTACCTTTTTTTTCTGTTGTTATTATACCTTTTTTCTTATATTTATTATTATACCTTCTTAACTCTTTCGTATGTTTTTCGTTTCTTTCTCTAATTCTTTTTTTTTTTTGTCCCTCCCCGCCAAGAAATGGTAGAAAAGAAGGATAGAGATGCCACAGACTTGTCACAAATAATTCTACGGATTATTTAATTATGTTTCGCGAGGTTTAGAAAATGAATTTGATATTTCAAAAGTTACTCTGGAGCTGTAAGGAGAAGGCTATGAATGTGACGCGGTGACAAATTTTAAGTTTGAGTCGGGGGATTTCGGGAATGAGGGGTCGCTGAACTATTTCCCGACAACGTTTTTACTGATATCGAAAACATAAAACAAAAATTACTATTCCCTTGTTGCACAGATTTTTTCTTGTTTTATGCATTTCATAATCTTCCTTTCTTTAAATATTAGTGATAGAAAAGTGAGAAAATTACAGTCTACTGAATTAAATAAATGAAATGATTTTTAAATAAAAAAATATTATTCTCTTGTTGAATCATTTTATTCGAATTCCATTATTTATCATTTAAAGTTTTTTTTAAAAAAAACCCATCTATTTAAATTATTTGCTTAGGTGAAACAAAGAGTGCCTGTTTTTCCCCCCACTTAGTATGAATTCTTTAAATTCATTAAAAAAGAAGAATATTTGAGATATTTAAAAGAAGAGATTTTTAAAGATAGATATAGATTTAAAGATAGATATAGATTTAAAGATAGATAGATATATCTTTGGATATTTAAAAGAGATAAATAATTATTTTAAATTGAAAATCGATGAATAATTTGATTTTTGCATAGTTTTATGAGTATAAATAATGCAGTAAGGAGAATCTTTTGAAATTTTTTCTTAAAAATATATATAATGCTTTGTATTTTTAAAAAAGAATGCATCTTTTTTACGTTTAACTTTTTCGATACTTTTAAAGAATATTGAGGGAATTAATTAAAGAATACAAAACTTTACCTCATATAGTTTAAAACAATTATTTATGGCTGGTATAAGTCATAACAGTTGAAGAAAAAATTGTTCTGGCTGAAAGGCGTTATACTATGTCANTGTGTGTGTGTGTTAGTGTGTATATATATATGGTTAATTTATTACATAATTATTCGAGGTAGTATTGTGGATATTTATTCAAATTTAAGTTAAATTTCTCTTTTATTCTAATAGTACTTATTGTAATTCAAATTATAATCATGCTTTTTTATTATTCTAAGAGTAATTTATAAGATAATTATTGTTATTCCACTTACAATTTTGTACATTCATATTCTAGTAGAAAAAATATTTCTGGGGATTTTTTTGTAAACACATTACATATTTTACCTCATTTTAATTTTAATTCTTGGAACTACTAACATTGTAATTCATATTACAATAGTTATGTATTTCCTTTTTATGGGGGTTCAAGGGATACTTTTTGCGATTCTACTTCTAATAATGCATTTTTCAACATTCTTGAGATATTTAATGTAAGTAAAATTCCAGTTATGTATTATCCCTATTCTTAAAAAATTCTAGGAACGTTTTTTGTAATTAATATAACAAATTTGATTACCCTTTCCAAGCTGTAATTCTTGGGCCACTCATTTTAATTGAGATTAAAAATATATAATTTTCTGATTCGATTTGTAACTATTGTAAAATTACCTTTTTTTAATGGTAATTCTTGGAATAATTCTTGGATTCTTGGAACTAAATATAATTCAAATTACAAATATATAATTTTCCATATTCTAATAAGATTCTTGGAACGCTTGCTGTAATTAATATAATTAATTGAGATTAAAAATATATAATTTTCTGATTCGATTTGTAACTATTGTAAAATTACTTTGAGCAACTATTGTAAAATTATCTTTTTTTAACGGTAATTCTTGGAACACTAAATATAATTCAAATTACAAATATATAATTTTCCCTATTCTAATAAGATTCTTGGAACGCTTATTGTAATTAATATAACGAATTTGATTACCCTTTCCAAACGGTAATTCTTGGGACATTCATTTTAATTACGATTAAAAATATATGTTTCTTATTCCATTTATAACTTTTGGGCAACTATTGTAAAATTACCCTTTTTTAATGGTAATTATTGGAGCACTAAATATAATTCAAATTACAAATATATAATTTTCTTATTCTAATAAAATTCTTGGAAAGCTTGTTGTAATTAATATAACAAATTTGATTACCCTTACCAAACGATAATTCTTGGGACACTCATTTTAATTGCGACTAAAAATATATGATTNTTCAAGGGATACTTTTTGCGATTCTACTTCTAATAATGCATTTTTCAACATTCTTGAGATATTTAATGTAAGTAAAATTCCAGTTATGTATTATCCCTATTCTTAAAAAATTCTAGGAACGTTTTTTGTAATTAATATAACAAATTTGATTACCCTTTCCAAGCTGTAATTCTTGGGACACTCATTTTAATTGAGATTAAAAATATATAATTTTCTGTTTCGATTTGTAACTATTGTAAAATTACCTTTTTTTAATGGTAATTCTTGGAAAAATTCTTGGATTCTTGGAACTAAATATAATTCAAATTACAAATATATAATTTTCCCTATTCTAATAAGATTCTTGGAACGCTTGTTGTAATTAATATAATTAATTGAGATTAAAAATATATAATTTTCTGATTCGATTTGTAACTATTGTAAAATTACCTTGAGCAACTATTGTAAAATTACTTTTTTTAACGGTAATTTTTGGAACACTAAATATAATTCAAATTACAAATATATAATTTTCCCTATTTTAATAAGATTCTTGGAACGCTTATTGTAATTAATATAACGAATTTGATTGCCCTTTCCAAACGGTAATTCTTGGGACATTCATTTTAATTACGATTAAAAATATATGTTTCTTATTCCATTTATAACTTTTGGGCAACTATTGTAAAATTACCCTTTTTTAATGGTAATTATTGGAGCACTAAATATAATTCAAATTACAAATATATAATTTTCTTATTCTAATAAAATTCTTGGAAAGCTTGTTTTAATTAATATAACAAATTTGATTACCCTTTCCAAACGATAATTCTTGTGACACTCATTTTAATTGCGACTAAAAATATATGATTGTTTTATTCGGTTTGTAACTATTGGGCAACTATAATAAAATTACCTTTATTTCATAGTAATTTTTGAAACAATAAAAATAATTCAAATTACAACTCTATAAATTTTTATTTTATTTTAGTAGAAATTCTTGGAACATTTATTGTATTTTAAATTATAGGTATATAATTCTCCTTTTCTGATAATAAATTCTTGTGATTCTTACAGAAATTCTACTTTCAGTTTAAGTACAGCCCCTTTGTTTTAACAATCTGACAAGTCCCTGTCAACTTCGGGTCTTCTGTACAATCAGCGGAGAACAGAAAACTCTTTTAATACGTTTTTTTCTTCTTCTGTTAATCTACATCAACCATTTTATTAAGTGGACTAATATTAAGTAATTGCGTTCCTCCTTGCCTTGCTGATGCGAACCACTGGAAAGGCCTAATCATGATAAACGGAGTTTTATTAATGAGGAAATATTCTTCAGCAACCGTCAAAATATTGAATTTCTCTCCCAATCACAGCGGCAATTACATCTCATAGACTACGGAAAAAGATGATCTTAATGAAGACATAGATTAATTTAAAGATCATTTGTTTCACTTAAAACTAAAAGCAGCCAATGAAAACTCTTGGCGACAGTAGTCAAACCGTTGTGCCAAAGAACGGTGGTGGCGATAAAAAAAAATGGAAGCGAGTGTAAATTATGAAACTTGGCGCTTTTTGCCGTTAAAATATTAGTTTGTGTAATTTAGACATGTTAAAAGAGATTAAAGACTTTCAATTTTGCTTTTGAATTGTCGCGATCTGCTACATTCTTTTTACGGAATTCAAATTGTGATTTTTTTTTTTTTTTTTGGAGATCTTTAATCTTTTTCTTGAAATCTTAGCACTGAATGTAACATGCTAAATGATGATTAATCTGGTTTATTAATACGCTTTATTCTATTTTATTTTAAAGGCAAAAATATTTATCATATTAAATAGATTTGATTAGTGGTTCGAGTTTTTTGTGGGGGGGGGGAAGGGAAGGATTCTGAAGCTTTATAAAAAATAAAAAAGATCTTCACATTTATTAACCCTGATTATCATAATTCGGCTTTGCTATTTTTGTTAACTTCATTGCCACAGAACAATAATAAAAAAATATAATTATTTTTAGCCAAATACCTTTCCATTCTTCGAAACAATTCAATGCTGTTTATCGATATTTAATAAAACGTAGACGCACGTATTTGCTGTACAAGAAAAAAATTTTTTGTTTAATCTTTTCGAATATTTTTATAATATATTTTCAATTTCAAGTTCATTATTTTGCACATTTTTTTCATTTTTATTAGACTTAAATTAATCTCATCATTGTTTTGTTTAATTCCCTTATTTTTTGGTCTAAGAAATCTGTATTTCTATTTTGCTGTTATACGTGTAACAGCAATCCTTTGTTAAAAACAATTGTGTTTACGTTTACAATATGTCTTTTGCACATTTATATTTATTTATTTATTTTTTAGTAACTTGCTCTGATCTTGGATCCATTGCCTTTACTATTTGGCATATTGCTCCCATACATGTCAATAATCTGTTACAAAATCTTTGCCGAAAAGGTTTGCAATAAGTCTTTTACAGATTTTGCTATTTTTTTTTTAAAAATCTCTCCCTCATCTTGAGTCAAACTCCATTATAGATGCATCAATAATTTTTCCCTCCTATTATTTAGGCCTAAAATTGTCCTGCGAAGAGCGTCCTCTTCACATCATGCTATTTATTTTCCTTTTTAATTTGGTTTGTTATTTAGTGTAACGTACTTATACACATAGCAATCTTTATTATATAGAGCCGTGATGGCTCAGGGGATAGAGCTTTCACCTTCCAATGAGGTGAATCGGGTTAGAATCCCAGCGAAGGCTGGTCGATACGAATTCCACATCCGGCTTGCACCGACCACTGTGCCGAAGTGAAATATCTTCAGTGGTAGACGCATCATGGGAAAGAGTAACCTTGCCATCAAGCTAACCGTGGGAGGCTCTCGTGGTCTTCATTTCCATGTAACGCTTATGCGGGTTAGTTCTATCAAAAAGTCCTCCACGAAGACAAATTTCTCCCAATACCTGATCCAGGAGTTCCCTTGTCTTCTGGATTGGATTCAAAATGACAAGGCTACTTAGTTGAACATTAGCAGTCGTAAACCCAAACATTGGGTCTGCTGCTCAACGACGGTTATGAAATATGAAGTCTATATTACATAAAACATTTAGGCGTATATTGTCATAAAACTGATCGAATTCCATTTCTCGCGTTGGCAACAAAGGGCTGAAACGTACTGAGATATGAGATGAGCAAAACTGATAGGCTAAGAGAGGAAAGTACATAGAACTAAACAGACTCGACGATATTTTTTTTGTTTGACACGGATTCAATGATAATTGAGAGAGATATTTTAGTTTGGATGATTAACACAAGAGGGATGTGCGTTTTATCAACAGGGATTGTCCGGAAATTTAAAGTGTTTAAAAGGATCACTGGCTGGTGGGGAACTACTTTGATGAACCTGCGTAGGAATCGAGGGTGCGTGGTATTTGTCCTCGCTAAACTGTTCCACCTTAAAGTGCTCGACTTCGCGCAGATCGTCGGGCTACCAAAGCAGGGGAGTCATGCCTTCCGCAGAGGATCAAAATTGCGAAGACATGTCTTCGGATCGTCCTCAGGGATAATTCCCAGACCGTCGGCAATAGCCCATTGTGCAGCATTAGTGTGACGTTAATAAAGTATCTACCTACCTATCTACCCTGACAAGCAATAGAGGTACTGCAAAGTTCCTAATTAGAAAGCAATAAGCCATCTGCAATAGTGTACAAAATTTTTTTCTGTACAATATTTTTAAAAATATTTGTACTTGCTTGCGATATTAGTTACATTTCTAAAAATACATTTTTCATAATTTACGCTTTTACCCTTAGAAAAATGGAAAACATCTTCAAGCACTAGAGGAACTGAAAGAAAAAAAAATTAAAGGATATTGATATGTTTTGTTAAAATGCAAGAAGCTTTTGTATTAGTGTTTGAAAAGTATTCTTTTCAGGATATTTCATTGTCGCCAGTTGTTAAATACCATAACACCAATCGTGTTTTTTGGAAATCTGCTGTTCGTGAACTTCGTACAAATCTTCAAACCTAGAACATTTCATACCACGAAAATAATAGGTTAAGCAAACTTTCATAAAAATAAACTTATGGAAGTTTTTAACCCAGCATATTTCACTAAAATTCCACAAGCTCAACTTTTTATTTTTTTATTCCCCGATTCCATTTCTTAAAACACATTTTTCTCAATTTACGCTCTAGGCAGTGCCCTGATTGTAATGTACGAGAAACTGGAGAATCCTGTTTTCTTTAGTTGACTTCCTTTTTTCCCTTCTTCTGGAAGACTTAAAAGAATGACGTCTTAAACAACTCTTTTTCCGTATAGAATAAAAATGACATTGGAATCGGATAAAGAATGTGGAGAATTTTATGCAACCAAAAAACGCATTCCAGATCGACATGACAGAAAAGAGTTGAGAGAGGGTTTTTTGAAGTGGAAAGGATAGTTGTTCCTGGTTCCGGGAAAGAGCTTGCATATGTTTTCCTGAATCTGACCTATTGGATTCTGGTGTCACATCTCCCAGATCGGCAGACCTTTTTCATGCTAAGAAGAAAGAGCTTTTCGTGCACAATGGGAAAAAGGGAGGACCATCGGTAGCCATCTTTGGACAACCCCCGAAAGTCAACCTTTTTTCGGAACTCTCAGAAAAAGGGGTTCAACTTTGAACCCATGATCCAGGCCTCATAATACGGTTGCAACAAAGTAATAAAAGTAATTTGTAACAAAGTAATTTAAGTAATTTAAATCAAATTTAAGCAGTACGATATTATGGTTCGATATAACAGATATCAGTGGCGTGCGGAGGGGAGTTGAAGGGGAATGCAACCAAAACTGCTCCAGTCATACAACCACAGAGGGCATGATAGTGACTACTGACAAAACCAAAATTAAATTTATTACTTCTTATGGAGCTGTGATGGCTCAGGGGACAGAGCATTCGTTTTTCATTGAGGTGAACTGGGCTCAAATCCCAGTTGTGGCATCCGGATGCTCATCCGGCTCGCACTTACCGCAGTGCTGACGTAAAATTGCATACATTATTTTAAAATGTTTAATACTCTCATACTCTACAAAAATAATGCAGAAAATGTTCATATATCATCCATGAGTCATTTTTAAAAGTTTTACGATTTAAAAACGGAGCCAAGTCTTATTTCCCGTTCGAGTTGAGATAAAGCAGAATTTTTTTTCTCAATTTCAAAGATAATTAATTGTATTATATCTTGAGAGATAAAAAAAAACTAATGTTTTTTGGATCCCGAAAATTCTTATATGTATATATGTCACGGCGAAAGACCGAAATCGGTGGTTGTTGACTTTCACCGGTGAATGTCGACAAACACCAGATACGTAGGTGAAAGATCGATTATTTCATTACATTCTTGTACATTCGGACCCTCACCGGTGTATGTTGACAATCACAGATATGCTTTGGTGAATGTCCGAAATATTTATCACATTCGATTTTATATGAATTTATTCGTGGATATAATTACATTTATTCGATATTTTAACCCTACACTGATGCTTTTTTTAAGGTTAAGTGCCACTGCCTGGTATACATTTGCCCGGTACTCCAAACACTGATGTTTCTTCTAATCTATCGTCAGTAAGTATTAAAATATAGAATAAATATAAATATATCAAATAAATATAATAATATTAACGAATAAATTAATATAAAATTGGAT
>NC_092210.1:4150609-4207874 GCF_043381705.1 Parasteatoda tepidariorum
TATATAAATTTGTGTGTACCTCTATTAATAAAAATTTTCGATTATTATGTTGTTTTTTAAATTTTGTTTTATCTCAGATTTTGATGTATGTTGAGAAAAAATTAACTTTTTTTAAAAAAAGGATTCAGGGGGAATACACCTGTCCCTTCCTTACCTGTTTGAATAGCTTATGAATTGGAATAATCCAACTTATAAGCCCCATAGCTTATAAAATGGTACATAAATCATTTTTTTCAACAAACTGTAACTTACTTAACAATGTATAATTCTTTTGATGTAAATTCTGTGACCAAATATGTCCCACCAAAGACTTGAGAAACCACTTGTAAAATCCAGCTATGCATCTCGAGTCCAAAAAAAAAGGAAGATGACTTAGAGTTGCTTGTGTTTCTGGCCAATCTATATATATAAGACTGCTGTAGATTCGATTCGAACCCTCCCTCCCCCCGACTCCTGTCTGACTGACTGGGACGTGTTTGTTTCCGATCTAGTGACTCGGACATGCTTTTGCAATATCAGCCCCTGACTCAGTGCTGGAATACAGAAAAGAACAGCCATTAGGCCCCTTGTCCTTACTGGGTCCCTCTCTTCGCTCTATTTGGATTTTACTTTTTCTCCTACTTTTATTCTGCCTCTTGTGTTACACAATGGTTTCGAATACATCAATGTGGGCCGCCACTGAGAGCACCCGCCCCTTAAGTTATTTATTCCCCCTTTTTTTTTTCAGTGTTTAGTGCAAAAACCCTGCCCTCCAAGACTAGTGCATGGGAGTCGATTTTTCTCGGTTTTTTTTATTATTGTTTTTAGCTTACCTCTTTCCTTCACATATTTTTATTCTTTTCACTCGGATTGAGATTAAATTTGAGTTGGGTTCTCGCGGGGAGAACTTTCTTTTTTTCTTTTTGAAATTTCATAGTTTTGTGTGAAAGTGAAGAAATGTGATCTCGGAGTAAGTGAGATATGGAAATTCTTCATTCGTATTTGCATTGGATGTTATTGATGGTATGACTTCTGAATTCCCATTATACAAACTATATTGAATTGATAGGGCAGGAGAAGCCGTACCTTTAAGCCAGCATATACTTTCATTTCGTTTTTCAAGTTGCTTTTTTGGCGAGGTTATTTCAAGCACTTCTTGGCTTTCTTTATTGCCAGTGGAATCAAATTTCAGTAGATTGGAGAGTGTTCTACCTGTTCTCGAATTTCTGCTAACCAGATTCGTTCAATTTCAGAAAATTTGGTTCAGTGTTGAGTCATGATATCTGTTGCTCCGAAAAATAAAAACGGTGTAATTTGCTGCAATGTGTTACTAACTCGTAAACTCAATCTATCAGCTTTATATATTTTTGGAAAAATCGGTTCTGTATTAAGTCATAATGTCAGTAGCTTGAACAATAAAACGGTACAATTTGTTGCAAATGTGTTACTAACTCGTAAACTCAATAAACCAGATTCAAACAATTTAGGAAAAATCAGTTCAATAATTTCTTGCTATATGTTGCTAACTCGTAAACTCAATAAACCAGCTTCATACATTTTTGGAAAAGTTGGTTCAGTCTCGAGTCATAACATCAGTAGCTTGGACAATAAAACTGGAGAGTCAGCCGCATTAAGTAAATAACAAGTAAACTTAAAACAGCTTCATACATTTCCAGAAAAAATCTGTTCTGTATTGAGTCATATTGTCAGTAGCTCGAACAATAAAACGGTAAATTTCGCTGCAAATGTGTTACTTACTTGTAAACTCAATAAACCAGCTTCATACATTTATAGGAGAATCGGTTCTGTGTTGAGTTATAATGGCTAAGCTCGAACAATAAAACAACACAATTTGCTGCAAGGTGTAACTAACTTGTAAACGCAATAAATCAACTTAATGCATTTTCTGAAAAAATAGAACCAGCTTCATATATTTATCGAAGAATTGGTTCCGTATTGAATCCTAATATCACTAGCTTGAAGAATAAAGCGGTACAATTTGCTACCATCTTGATAAAGTGTTAAACTGAACAAAGTAAATGGTCAAACCGAACCATAGCGTTGTGCAGTCAAGCTTAAAAAGTACCAAAAAAAAACTTAGTGTAAGAGTCGAAAGTAAAACTTCGAAGAAAAAAAATTAGGTGGTATACTTATGATTATACTTAAAAATTACGATCTTAGTGATTTTGGACACTCTCTCCTTTTATCAAGAATAAGCAAATCGCAATTCTCTCCAATCTTACTTCAGATTTTCTATCGAAATTAATTTAATTTTTATAATATTTACGGAGAAATTTTTTTTTGCCTGTAAAGAGTATTTTATGCATCCCAAAAATGTCTCTACCCTACCCCCCTTTTAACAAAAATAAATAGCTGTTTTATGGAACTTAACATTACTATGCTTAAGTTACCATTGAACTTAATATTAATTAACCATCTGTACTGTAGAACTTAATGTAACTATACTTATCTTTATGTTACCTAACATATCTGACTTAATTATTTAATTATATATTAATTACTTAATTATGACTTACATTAATTATTTAATTACTTAATTATAAATTAATGTAGAGCTCTACTTAATTATATATAAAAAAAAATTTAAATATATCAAAAAATATTATTCGGTCTTCTACTCAAAATAAAAAAAAAATCAGGAAAAAAAAACTTAAAGTTTGGTTTGATCAAAAATCGGTCAAGTTTAAGCATGTGAATTTTAATTCAATTTTGCTGATGGATTACGATTTCTGGTTAGAAAGGTATTAGATCAATGTGATTACTTCTTCTAGTTATTCTGGAGTAGGCCATATAAATGGCAAAATCGACTGGTCATTTAAAGACACACGGACCATAAGTGCAAATGTATATTGAATCAATAAAAATAGGGGGGAAAACGAAACTGGTCAATGTCGAGTTATTGTTACATTACATGCGTCCACTGTATTATCGTTTTTACACTGAAATAATTTTTTTTTCCTTTATAAAAGTTAAAGCTTTGTAGCTGAGTTACAATGATAATGGTACACCACTCTCTTATAGAATGTTGCACTACTCCACTCTCGTATAGTAAGCCTCACCACTATAATATAATATGCCTCATCATTATAGCATGATGTAACCACCACTATAACATGGTATAACTCACCAATATAGTATGATTTTATACCACTTCACTACAGTATGGTATAGCTCATCATAGTATGATATATCTCACCTCTATAGTATGGTACATCGTGCCACTATAACATGGTATGCCACACCACTATATCATGGTATATCTCACCTCTATAGTATGGTACATCGCACCACTATAACATCGTATACCACACAGCTATATATTCAATTTTTTTTCTTTAAAGAATGACCTCATTACAATACCATACTTAGTGATGTGATGTACCATACTATAATCATTCACAGTACTATATTGGAGGACATTTTATTATTACATAAGCACGAGAGAGGGGAGGGGTTTGTGATTTAATTATTTTTTGCTGACAAGAGAGTCAGGCTGTGAGTGAGGTTTATATACGACACTAGTTTCCTTTCATTAAAAACGAAAACAAATATGTTTCGATTTAAATTTTTAATAAACATTTTTTGCCGGGAAGAAAAATGAAGCCGTGAAAACAAAAGCAGACACTTGAAAACATTTTAAGTTGCAAAAGCGAAATTTGGAGAGAAAAATGGTTTGTTTTGACTACAAAAAAAGAGAGAGATTTCTTAAAAATATTAAAAATATTTTCTAAAATTTTTTTAAAAAAATTCAAAATTTAAATTTTTTTATACAAAGCTACATATTTTATTTGAAACTAAAATTAAAATTAGATTAGAGTAAAAGGCAAAGCAAAATACTAGGAAATGTAACACCTTTTTTATAGGAGGGTTTTTTGATTTTGTTCATTTTTTTCATCATTTTTTTTTTTATTTATCTCTATTTGCATACCATATTACAGTGGTGTGGTTTACTATACAGCATCATTTTCAGAGTAGTCTTCTAAAATAACCTTAAAGAAGAACTAAACGAAACTTAGCATTAGCTTGAAATATTGGAAGTTTTCAGAAGCCACTTTGAAAAAAAACCGATTAAAATACTCCTATACTTCCACCCCTCCCCTTCTCTTTTATTTTCTGGGGAAAAGAATTATATTTCCTATCGACTTCTAACGTTTTTTTTTTATATCAAAAATACCCGAACCTAGGAATGATTAATTGTATCCGGTAGTGTCAGTGCTCTTAGGTCAAGACAGGGAAAATAGGAAAACAAAAATCCCTCTGTGTCCCTTCAAAGAAATGGAATGGATAAATAAAAAATAGATCTGGCCAAAAGAAGAAAATACTTCAGATATGAAGTCCAAAAAGGGGCATATGGCCGGATCATTTCCTGTAGAAAGGCTGCTCGACCCTTAATGTTTTCTCCGTTTGAAGAATGGATTTTGATTCGATGTCGCTATCGGTTTCCTTGGACTGATACTTCAATATTGATCAGTTCTACTCGACGATATTACACCTAAATGGTAGGATGGCCCCACCCCCACTTGCCAGATTTTTATTTTTTACTTTTACTCCTCATTTTTCTTTTGTCTTCGCTTTCTGTACCGATTTTAGTTTTCTTGTTTAACTTCATCCAGTTCTTCCCGCCCTACTTCATGTCAAAGCATAAGCAATTTTTTTTTTTTTTTTGGTCCGCTGAAATGGACGATATGTTATTTTGCGATGGTGGCGACACCAGTGGAAACATTTATTATTGCTTGGAGTCGAGATTTCAATGGTTTCCTAAGTCACGTGGTAAAATAATATTTGCCTTCAAATTATGTTAAAACAGAGGCGTAAATAGGAAAAGTTTATTTATCAATCTAACTCTTGTCTTAAACTTTATACTTTTTTTTCCAATTTTTTTCTTTCAATTAACTTCTTGAATGTAGTTAAATACATTGTATATACATATATATAAAGAGAGAGAAAGACAAAATTTATTTAAATTAAATTTTGTTTTTCGCCACTTTCTTTGCCTATCTAAATAAAAATAAAACGAATGATGTTTTAATTAGAAATGGAAAATATGCATTAATGGAAAACAATATAATGCAAATTCAAGCCTACTTTTTTCATGTTATTTTCTACTCAAAATATTTCAATATTCCGTATAACTAATATTCATATAATGTGAAATCACATAATAATTCATATAATTCACATATTAATTCATGTAATTCATATAATAATTCATATAATTCACGCAATAATTCATATAATTCATACAATAATTCATATAATAATTCGTATAATATCATTCATATAATAATTCATATAAATATCCATACAATAATTCATGTAATAGTGAATGAATTCCTATAATTAATTCACTATTCAAGTTTTGGAAGAACTGAACTAATTTCAATTGCGTTTGATTATCTCTTTTTTTTTTCCTTAATTTTTTTTCTTTCAAACTCAACGTTTGAATATTGCAACTTCATTAATTAAATTACAATAATGAAAAAAAAACTGATGCAGAAAACCATTAATATGTCTGAAGCAACTAGAATATCAAACAAATATACTTTACAGCCTACAAAAACTCCTGCCAAATAAATATATTTTTTTTCTGTAAGTCATTGAAATTTGCTTGTTTTATCATTTTAGTTAACTTGAGACTGAAATCTTAAAAAGAATATTTTCCATGATTAAAACCATTATACCATATATAGTTAAAACCGGTTAAGCAATATCGAAGTGGATAAACAGTTATCTTTGATTATAAACTATTAATACGCATGATAGAAAAGCTTAGGAGAATCATGGTCCATTTCTAAATAAAAATTTGATGTTTCAAAACTCATTGTTGTCCTCTGAGTTATTTCCCCTTCATTCCTGCCAGATCATTAAATACACTGGTGCAAGAAATTAAGAGAATTTGCAGACTGGGTTCGATTATCTCTAGAACTACTGGGCCGATTTTAATGAAACTTGATATGTACATACATTGATACAATACAAAACAAATAAACATTCAACAACTGTAATACACACACAGGATCGTGTGCAAAACTTGTTGGAATCGGTTGGTCTAAAACAACGGATGCAGAATAAACGAAACAGAAAAATGGGTAAGTAGGGGTATTTTCCCCTCTTACAGATATACAGGCCTTGAAGCGTGATTTCATGCTTGAAATAAGACAGTTTATCATTTCTTGTGGCAATTGACCTGAATTGTCATATGGCAATTTCATACCTTCTGACTCCAACGAGTGTTACGCACTATCATGCGTGTGTATTACAATAGTTAAATGTTTATTTGTTTTGTATTGTATCCATGTATGTACACATCAAATTTCATTAAAATCGGTCCAGTAGTTCTAGAGATAATACACTGGTGGTCAAAATTAAGAGATGGAAAGCATTTTAGCACATTCATTCGCACATGCAAGATACCCGCACACCGCTCCAGGTGTTTGACAATAGTTCCGTGAATGCCCAGAGGTACAGGCAGGAGGTCCTAGAGCCCTATGTGCGTCTTTTCAGGGGCGCTGTTCACCCTGAGTTCATTGTTATGGATGACAATGCGCGACCACATAGGTCTCTCATGGTTGATGAGTATCTTGAAAGCGAGGATATTCAACGAATGGATTGGCCAGCCAAATCCCCTGACCTGAATCCTATTGAACAAGCTTGGGATGCTCTTGGGAGAGCTATTGCGATGCGCCAACCTCCCCCCAGAACCAGTCTGGAGTTAAAAATTGCTCTGGTGGAAGAATGGGAGGGTCTTCCACAAGTCCTGCTTAATTCCCTTATTAACAGCATGCATACTCGTTGTGCATGCTGTCTGTCTGTCAGGGGTGAAATCATTTTTAGAAAACAAAAAATTTGATAAACAAGTACCACAGCAATGTGGCTGGTCAACGGCGCCATATGTTATAANCTTTATTATCATGGAATAAGATATATCCATACCAAATTTCATTTATTTATATTCAGTATTTTTTGAGATATTTGGGAAAATGTCTTCCATCTCTTAATTTTGTCCACCAGTGTAGATCAAGATTGCAGATTCTCTTAATTTTTTGCACCAGTGTACTTTTGTTTTTAAAGGAAAATTTTGTTTCTTAAACTGGTGTTTATTAATTCCGTAAAATGTTACTTAAGATTTGATACACAAAGCTTCTTCGATTTATCATTCATTTCTTTACAATTTAAGATTGTTTTTGAAAAGCTCTGTCTGGAATGAAAATGCACTTTTTTGTGTGAATAATATGCCTTTTCCATAATTGCCATGAGTTTGCAACAGTTATTCATGGCTGTTAGGTCAAGCTTCTCCTATCTACAGCCGCCGCCTACTTTTACTAATACTGAAAATGACGCAAAACATCAATTGGAAGAAAATAATTATTCATAAAATTGAGAATTATTCATTGTTTTTGATAATTTTCACCTAGGGGGGTGGAATCTCGCCAAATCGGTGATTTTTATAAAAATATTCCAATTTTCAAAACATTTATGTTGTTTGTCTGTTTGAAAGTCTCAATAATTCTTTACGATAAAATGTTTAAACTATTATTATTTAAAATTATTTTTAATTATTTATTACAATTATCTATTATAATTATAATAATTTATTTTTCATATGTTGTATTAAATTAATGCTTCGAACCAAGTATAAGACACTTTTATTGTGGAGTTTCTATTTTTTTTAGCGAAAAAGTTTCGGAAAACACCTGCTAAAAGTTATAATAGTCACTTTGTATTTTTTTCTTTCTTCCACTTTTTGTATTTTCTTTCTATTATCGACAAATACCTAAACACCATATTTCCAGACTCTTTAAATAGCCACATGTGGTTATATAAACATGAACACTTGTTCCAAAACAAAATAAATGGGAGGTCACGTGACACTATTCTATTCGTCGATATTTTTTTACATACGTAAAACATTCGTGTTGTTTGTTTGGATTTAGACAAATATATTTTTCTTACCATACATAAGTGACACTTGTCACAGGCGGAGTTGTAGTGTTAACAAAATTTTTGCGGAAATGCAAGTTACTGTAACTTTAAGAGGGAGGGTGGAATAGAAAATTATTTTTGATAATTTTATTTTACCTTGAAAATTTTAAAAATGATCTACAATTATCAAACAATATGAAATTATTGAAGCTTTATTTACTTAATTTTGCGTATTTTTATTTACTTGTAATCTCTATAATTTTTCTTCTCATTTACTGAAAAAGAATTCTATATATTTCTATTTTTATACTTATTTTCTCTTTTTCTTTCATAAAAATCTATTCATAATATATAGGAACTTACAGATTTAATAAACATTTCTAATAAATATTTTTTAAGAAAAAAACATATATTTTTTTAAATTTTTTTTTACTTACAGTAAAGCCTAGGGTCGGGCCTCTCAGGTCTTATGACGTATCATACCTTGATAATAGCGTAGTAAATGAAAAATTAACTTTTTATTTTTCCAAATATTTTAAATTTTGTAACCTATTTTTGGAAATGTTCTAAAAGTTATTTTAAATTTGCTTTTTAAAATTTTGTTTTGAAAACTAACATAACTAGCATAACAAACATTATTTTAAATTATAAATAAATTTAAAAAAATTACTTTCAATCAAATCATTTTAATATTTTGTTGGAATAAATCAGCAATCGTCGTAGACTTTGCAAATAATTTTGGAATTATTTTCTGTGAACTTCAATAAAAGAAATTTTTTTTCTTCATAATATTAGTACTTGTTAATTCTTCTTTATACTTCATCATAAAAAATGCTCCTAATAACTTCTGAATGTAAATTATACGCGGCTGTGAGCAGAAAACTCTTTCGTTTTATAGTTGCATCCAAGTGTGGTGATTGCTAGCGCCATCTGTCAGTAGTTTTCGTAACTATTAGTAACTATTTCCATCATCAACCACTGTTTTGAAAAATATTAAAATGAAATTAAAAAGAAAGAGAATGAAAATTTGGGAGCGAAAATTGTTGGGTTCGAAAGTGAAGTGGACGGTGGGGGCCTCGAACTGGACAAAAAGAATATCTTCCCATCTGTTGAATAATCAAGGAACAAATGATATACAGGAGATAAACGGTTGCAACTTCTCTCTAATTCGCAGTTTTATTTTTATCAAAATTTCTTAACTTATTCGTTTGCAATTTGGATTTTAACAACACAAGTTCATACTGTATTTTCATCATTTCATTTTATTTGTTTAATTATTCATTGTACACCCAATAATGCTCAGAAAAATAGCTTTAAAGTACTTGAATAACTTTGAAGAGCAAAATTTTCTTCATCACTACTTTAGAATTTAATTGTGATATATGTACGAAATGCTAAACGTGATATATATCATTGTTGTTCTTGTATCTCTATTTCATAAGCAATTCTTTGTTTAAACATTTGATATTTCACTGGTTTTTCTCACTTCAAAAATTAAAACTCAGAACTGAATTATTCAATTAACAATGTTAATTGAAATCATTCTGGAGGTTGCTAATCTGGGAATTGAATTTCGGCCACGGATGTAAATACCTTGCACTATGAAGTTTAAAATATTAAATATCTGCTTCTTAGCGAAAGAAATTTGAAAAACGCTGTTAAATAGGTAAATCGTAACATCCAATACTTTGATTTTGATAGAAATATTTTACAATTTTTGTTTTCCAACCTGGCAAAATTTATGAAGTGTTTGAACCCTAATATTTTCACTTTATTTCTTAGGGACGTTTCTAAAAATGCATCATAAATTTGACACAAATATTTTTGGTATTCTTATTTTTAAACTTTATTAATGACAAGACAGTTTAAACTTGCTTCCGAATCTTATTTAAAAGAAAAATTTGTAACGACAAAAAAAAAAAACTATTATTTAGGTTAAAAATTAATAAATTTGTAAAATGTCTGTACATTTTATGTAAATGCTTCGTTTAAAGTTATTTTTTTAAGTTACTAATTCCTTAATTATTTTGCGTGTAGCAAGCAATTTCGTATTATACGATTGCAAGAATAATTTTTCTTGTAATTTCATGTAATTTTGATAGTTCTTTCTTTTGTATGCTAACATGTATTTGCTTTGTGGAAGTTTATAGTATAAATAAGTGGAAGAAAATTAAAATGAAATAAAAGGTTGTTTTTTTTCGTAATTTACGATTTTTCATTCTAATACGCGGGATATTAATGAAAAATTGGGACCTAGACTTTGATGAATTAAGTACAACCCATTAGCACTGACAAAGAGATTACTCATAACCGCGTCCCTAAAATACATAAATGCTTCTTTTTAGGTTTTTATAAAATTTCTAATTGCTTAATTATTTTGCATATAGCAAACATTATCATATTATACCAATGCAAGAATAATTTTTCTGGTAATTTCACGTAATTTTAAATTTTGATAGTTCTTTTTTTTTCTGTGCTAACATGTATTTTCTTTTTGAAATTTATAAAATAAATAAGTGAAAAGGGAAAAAAATGAAAAAGAAATAAAAGCATTTTAGGCCGTATATACATTTTTTTTTCGTAATTTACGATTTTTTATTCTAATACATGGAATATTAATGAAAAATAGTGACCTAGACGTTGATGAATTAAATACATCCCATTAACACTGTCATTACTCATAACCGCGTCCCCAAAATACATAAAATACACCAGCCGATTTTAGGCGGTGTTATTTTTTTTCCTAATTTGCGATTTTTTATTCTAATGCATGGAATATTGGTGAAAAATTGTGACCTAGACGTTGACGAATTAAGTACATCTCGTTAAAACTGTCAAAGACATTACTCATAACCGTGTCCCCAAAATACATAAAATACACCATTCGATTTTAGGAGATATTATTCTTTTTCCTAATTTGCAATTTTTTATTCTAATTCATGGTATATTAATGAAAAATAGTGACCTAGACGTTGATGAATTAAGAACATCCCGTTAACACTGTCAAAGACATTACTCATAACCGTGTCCCCAAAATACATAAAATACACCATCCGAAAATCTCAACCATTACGAAAACAGTTCTAACGGAATGTTAGAACAGAGTTTTCCTTTCCCTACTTGTGTCTCCTCAAGTGTTCCATCAGCCCCAATATTGTATCTTTCATTCCTTCTACTGATGAGCCCCTGTGTTATAAAGCCCCGGCACATCTTACTCGGTTGTGTGTATAAGGGCTTAAGAAAGAGAGAGAGTCCGGCATCTCAAGTTGCACTTGAAGAGTTTGTGGTCGTCTTGTGTCCGGCTAAGTGGATTGAGATCCTTCTCTCCTGGATCAGAAACCGGAGAAGTGCTTCTGCTCGCTTTGCTGCTCTGCCAGGGGGACTATTCACACATTTCTGAATTTTAAAGCTAGATTCAAATTTCCTAGAATGATCTTTTAGAATTTTTTTCATTGTCGTCCCACAACTGCATTCGAAATGAAAAGTGGTTAAATTAGTTTAAGAAATATTTATTCATGTTTTCATGAACCAGTTTGTTATTCCAAAACATTTTTATCTCGAATTTGTTCATTCACCCTTCAACTTCTTATGCCTTTTTCAGCAACGAATATTTAACTTCAGAAATACAAAATTATCAAATACGTGAAATTTTTTTTATTGTTTAATGCTCTTTTATTTCTTCTAAAAAATTAAGTGCATCGAAAATACATACGTTACCTTCCTTTGAAATAACATCAATGTTTAAAGAGTATGCTTTCGAGTGTGAAAGTGTGACCAAAGGGATGAACTATCCATTTTTCGTAATGGCTAGTTTAAATATTGGTTATACGTGATTTTAAAAACGTAATCTCTGTTAAAGCTCAGCTTCAGCCACAGGGCCATTTTCATTGCAGACATTGACGAACTCGCAAAAATTTATACCAATTGAATTCGAAAAATTAGTTTGCATTAGAACCATGTTTCTTTTCTTAACTAACATTAAAAGTTGTTGCCAGGAATAGCTACAAACTACTTGTTTTTGTATCGCACTACTCACCGCACTATTGTAGCATACTACACTACTAACTACGAAACAAAGTAGCGACTACAGAATTTTCTCTACTTGTATCACTCTATTGTCTTCTTGTATCGCTAAACAAAGTTCTTAATCTACACAACTCTTGTTTACCCAGTCTTGACATACGCTTATGAGCCTTGGACTGTCACAAAACTGGAGGAAAACAGTATCGCTCTAGTTGAGAGAAAGATTTTGCGGAGTATACTTGGTGGTGTAAATGAAAACAATAACTGGAGAAGGATATTTAACTTTGAACAGTACAAGATTTATAAACAACTCGATATTATTAAACACATAAAATTAAGTAGAATGAATTGGATGGCCCACGTGATTCGAATGAGTGATGACAATACACTAAAAAAGATGCTGCTTTCTAAACCCACTGGAACAAGACAGCGGGGAAGGCCACGGTTGATATGGGCTGGCTCAGTGGAGTCTGATTTTCTTTGCAATTAATGAAAGGAATTGGAGATCAAAGATAAATCGGAAATTGTCATGGAGAAATTTTCAGAGGAAGGCATTGGCCCACATTGGGCTGTTTGGCCAACTATGATGATGATGTATCGCTGTATTTCCGATCACTGACATCACTCACAGAGAAAGGAGATTATTTGTGGTGCTGTAGTAAATACGAAAATGGCTAAATAGTCATCTAATCACCCAGTAAAAGGCACAAAATATCGTTAACACTAAACATACAATAACCGGTCAAATGACCGTTTTAGAACTTTCACAAATTCGCTTATCATCGCATCGTTTTTGCACATTTGACTTTTTCTAACAATTATGTATAGTCAATATTCTATTATTATTATTTTTGTATTTTGTTTGTTTCGAATAATTCTTTTCGTATACCTATTTCTCCACAACCGGTCATTTGACCGGGAGAACAATTTATTGCTTTAAAAGGTTATTGGATCAGACATTACTATGTAATGCGCGCTCAACATATTGCACTCGATTGCTTGCACATTTCTGAAAAGACTCTTGCGCAGTTGGTTCAGTCAGAATAACTGTGATTTCAAATCTCAAGAAAGTGCCTAAAATTTTAGATTTTCATTTTTGTGTCAGAAAAAGTGACAATAACTAAATGTTTTGGTAAGTAGCTTTATATTTTATTTTGATAGCTTTCCTTCATTTCCAACTAATTGTTAATTTTTACCCAGAAAAATGTCGAAACAATCAAGAGAGACAAGTTCTTGGAAGAAATAATATTAATTATAAGAATAATAATCCTTATAATTATAAGAATGATTATAAGAATTATAGAAATAATAATAATTAGTTAAATACGTTTGCGGAAAATGTACAATGGAAGCGGAAATGTACAATGGAAAAGTATATGTAAAAAATGCTTTGAGCAATGAATTAAAAATGCTTATTCTTCATGTTTGTAATTCCTAAAAATTGACAATATACAATTTTATTTAATTGTAATACAGTTTTTTTTAAAGTTTATTTCCTTCCTAACATCCATATTTCATACATTCAATCAAGAAACATAAAGTTCGGTCATTTGACCGTCTATGGTAGAAATAGATATACATTAAGTGTTGGTATGTTTAGTGTTAGGATTTAAACAAAAGAAATTTTCGAAAATTTGCTTATTCAGGTACCCCTTACTTCATTTTCCAAAAACTTCAGGAATTCAACTGCAACAATAGTTGTATTTAACAATATGAACGTTGATCCGATAACTATTGATATGGACTTGATATCAGCACGTTTCGAAAATATTTTCCCGTCACTACGTAAAAGTTGTTTATTCTTGGATTAGACATTCTAGAATGAATATGAATGCAATGAATGTCATTCTTAATATCTGGTCCAGGTGTGGTAACTATTAGGAATCCATAACAGCCCAAACGCTTGTCCATCGCCTGCCCATACATCTGTATAGACGGATTATAACAGCTGTTTTGTGGATTCAGTAAATGAATATGAAAAGTCAGGAAAAAGTACTTCAGATCTTTTCATCGTTGTCCGCGGGGGGAGAGAGTATTGTAAATGAATCTTTTCTAAATGTTGTCACCAAAACTGCCAAAAGATCCTAGGGACCAGGACACCCCCTGATGGGTTATTGTGGGCTATTGGCAGGAAATGAAATTGACCACCCGCAAACCTACTCTAAACATTTAATATTTCTTGGCATCGGGACTGTCAACATTATGGCTTTGATATTTTGTTGAGAATCAGCCTTTTTCCCTATTATTTGGACAAAGTGTGATATCTTGGTTGAGTTGATATGCGAGAAAAAAAAAATTCAAAGGAAATTGTGGAACGAGTGACACTAGTCCGTTGCACTTATTGGTGACAGGCACTCATTGAAAATTTAATTTTTTTCTTTCTGACCGGACGTGCAAATGGAGGAAAAAATACGTGGAAAATTCCAGAAGTAAGTAAGTAGTAAAATGAAATAATAAATCAGCAACATTTGAGTTAAAAATCAGCAAATACAATCCATTTAGACGCACTCTAAGATTCTATGTAAAATCTAAATTATCAGGTGATACAGCTTTATTGTTTTTACACGGCTGAAACAGCGGTTTACACTTGTTTACATTCGTGTATCATTTGATTAAATTAGACAATATATTATATAAACATGGAATATTTATTATATCAAGTGCTATATTAGTATACTATTTATAATAATCGGATCAAATTATTACACCCTCTGTAGTGTTTTAATATATACATATTTTGCACGAGTTTATAGGCAATACTTTTATATTTAAACATACATGCAATGAGTTTTTATTCAGGAGATTTTTCATATACTTTCTATTTGAATTTATTTTTAACTTATTGCATTACAATGTTAACCGATTGATACACGAACATAAACAAGTGTAAACCGGTTTCAGCGTAAAAACAATAAAGCTGTATAGAGTATCACCTGATAATTAAGATTTTACATAGATCCTTATAGTGCGTCCAATAATTATTTAATTTAAAAGTTCATTAAATGAATTGAAAAACATAACATGATGCACAAATTTACGATTGGAAGCCAAAGCCTTTAAAATTTCCAAAACATGTAACTAAAATTGTAATTGAGTTTAGTTGAATTTAGTTTTAAAAGAAACAGAATTTAATGCGTTCACTTAATTCAAATTGAATTATTGGGTATTCATCATCATCATCATAGTTGGCCAGACAACCCAATGTGAGCAAATGCCTTCCTCTGAAGATGTCTTCATGACAACTTCCGATTTATCTTTGATCTCCAATTCTTTTCATTAATTGCGAGAAAATCAGACNACTTTTATATTTAAACATACATGCAATGAGTTTTTATTCAGGAGATTTTTTATATACTTCCTATTTGTATTTATTTTTAACGTATTGCATTACAATGTTAACCCATTGATACACGAACGTAAGCAAGTGTAAACCGGTTTCAGCGTAAAACAATAAACCTGTGCAGTATCACCTGATAATTAAGATTTTACATAGAATCTTAGAGTGCGTCCAATAATTATTTAATTTAAAAGTTCATTAAATGAATTGAAAAACATAACATGATGCACAAATTTACGATTGGAAGCCAAAGCCTTTAAAATTTCCAAAACATGTAACTAAAATTGCAATTGAGTTCAGGTGAATTTAGTTTTAAAAGAAACTGAATTTAATGCGTTCACTTAATTCAAATTGAATTATTGGGTACTCATCATCATCATCATAGTTGGCCAGACAACCCAATGTGAGCCAATGCCTTCCTCTGAAGATGTCTCCATGACAACTTCCGATTTATCTTTGATCTCCAATTCTTTTCATTAATTGCAAGAAAATCAGACTCCACTGAGTCAGCCCATCTCAACCGCGGCCTTCCCCGCTTTCTTTTTCCAGTGGGTCTAAAAAGCAGTACCTTTTTTATTGTGTTGTCACTCATTCAAATCATGTGAGAGATCCAATTCATTCTATTTATTTTTATGTATTTAATAATATCAGGTTGTTTATAAATCTTGTACAGTTCAAAGTTAAATCTCCTTCTCCAGTTATTGTTTTCATTTACACCACCAAGTATACCCCGCAAAATCTTTCTCTCAAATATTGCGATACAATTCTCCTCCAATTTTGTCATTGTCCAAGCTTTAGAAACGTATGTCAAGACTGGCCGGACAAGAGTTTTGTAGATTAAGAACTTTGTTTTTCTAGAAAGAAACCTAGATTTAATAAATCTTCTCAGGCCATCGACAGCCATATTCGCCAAATAGAGTCGGTTTTATATTTCAGGAGAAATTCTGTTGTCAATGGTAATAATTGATCCTAAGTAAGTAAAACTCTTCACAGTTTCAAATCTATAAGAATTTATTTCAAGATAGGGGTCTGTGACTCTGTTTCTTGAGAATAACTTATATTTCGTTTTCTCTACATTTATGACCAGGCCCATTTGCCTTGCAGCCACCTCAAGGGCAAGAAATGGCTCTTTCAGGGCAGGACGGGAACGAGCAATTATATCTAGTAGTTGTACTGATCTAGTAAAAATGTGACCATTGATGTTTGAATCAGGAATAACTATCCCAAGTGCAATTTTAAAAGGGTACTATAAAAGACAAAACAAGAAAATTGAATGTGAAGCAAACAAGAGGGAGGTCAAATATAAAATGAATAAGTAAAAGTTGACGAATAAGAGAAAAAGAATAAGAAAAACGAATAAAAGAACGATGGAATAAGACATCTAATAAAAAAAGAAAAGAAATTGGGGAAAATTGGAATAAAAGGCAAATTATTGGAATAAAAATAATTTAATACAATTGAATAAGAGAAAGTTAGAAATTTAAAGTTAAAAATTTGCTGGCATTCAAAATATATACTTATAAAATAATTTAATTCACCAGTGAAATTAATAATATGCTTTATAAAGTTCTTCAATAGAAATTTTTAAATAAATTATTTGTATACCACGTATTTTGGATGAATTCCAAAACTTACGTCATACTTAACATTCCCTATAAAAAAAAAGTACATTAAAAAGAAATTTATTTTTTTTCGTGAACATTAAAACAAAGGGATATGAAATAAATTTCAGAAAGTGAAAAATTTGGAGAAACCAGAACTATGTATTACTTCTACTATGTTTGGATAAAAAAAGGTAAAGAAAAAAAAAACATTATTCAACAAGCCCTATTTTTTTCTTCCTTTTTTTTGAAGGTTGACGCGTTCAATTTACTGTATGACGTTCTTGCAGGCAGCACATCGGCGGTAATGTGCCCTCGGGGACAAGGGTACGCTGGCCTAATGAAATTTGTGGGCCCACAAACTCGGGTAGAGTTGGTAAAATGTGTAGCTGGTTTGCTTCAAAGTTGTCGACAGCGTGGGCTCTCCAATCTACTTATGTTTACTACCCCCCCTTCTTTTTTTTTATCCTCATTTATTTCAGTTTCTAGCTATTTCTTGTTGGTCATAATGTTTTTATTTATTTATTAAACTTTAAAAATGGCTACAAAATTTGTGACAATTTACGAATTAGTTTCTCTTATAATATTAAGATTTATATTTTCCTTAAAAATATACATGTTATCGCGAATGACCGAAATCAAGAGAATGTCGACTTTCACAGGTGAATGTCAACAAGCACATAGTCGCTATGGTGAATGTCCGAAATATTTGTTAGATCCGATTTGATATTAATTTATTCATTGATATTATTATATTTTTTCGGTACTTTAAAATCTGCTGAAGATAGATTAGGAGGCCACTTGACCTTAAGAAACATTGATGTAGGGCATACCGGGCAGTGGCACATAACTAGACCACGTATATATTTCGGCCATTTACCAATTTCGGCCATTTCGGTGATTGTCTACATTCACCGGTGGAAGTCAACGATCGCCAATTTTGGTCGTTCACTGTAACATACGTATTTTTTTTTAATTTCAAAGATTTTTTTCTTGTTCAAGAATTCACTGTTTATAAAAATAAATTTTCTTTAATANTATTAATTAAATAAATTTAATTTAGTCATTTTATTTGTAAGTTTTAAAATTAAATTTGAATGACAAAAATGCTCATCGCCCCCCTACCGCCCAAAACATATCCAACGCCCCCCTAGCGCCCAAAACAAGTTCACCGCCCCTCAGCATACTCCCAACGCCCCCAGGGGGGCGGTATCGCCCCCGTTGAGAAACAATGATGTAGGGCATACCGGGCAAATGTATACCGGGCAGTGGCACATAACTAGACCACGTATATATTTCGGCCATTTCGTTGATTGTCAACATTCACTGGTGGAAGTCAACGATCGCCAATTTTGGTCGTTCACAGTAAAATATGTATTTTTTTTCATTTCAAAGATTTTTTCTTGTTCAAGAATTCACTGTTTCTAAAAAATAAAATTTCTTTAATAAGACAGGAAGAATGAGAAAATGAAATATTTTCTTTTAATTTCAATTATTAAGAAAGAACATGTTATTATTTTCTTTAAATTTTATTTTATTTTAAAATCTTGTTTCATTTTAATAGTTAGCAGGTTGTGTTATTAAGATATACAAAATTGAATACATTTTCTACCAGTATTAAATAATATCTTATGCATTAAATTTAAAAAAAATCACATTATGAGGAATATAATTTAATTTCTTCTTAATCAAACGTAATTAAAAATATTCAATCCATTGCATTTAAAAAA
Source organism: Parasteatoda tepidariorum (assembly GCF_043381705.1). Lineage (NCBI taxonomy): Eukaryota > Metazoa > Arthropoda > Arachnida > Araneae > Theridiidae > Parasteatoda > Parasteatoda tepidariorum. The sequence continues at coordinate 4,169,224 of NC_092210.1, forward strand.
AAACAATTTTTTAATTATTTGGTCATTATGACAAGTGTTTCAAGAATTCTTTTTCTAATTATACGTAGATATAAAAAAAGTTACTCAAAATATTTACAAAGCTTGAAATTATAATTTTAATTTGTAAATTAGTTTCAAGTAATGTTTGTTTTAAGCCTTATTATTTATGACCAAGCGTTTAAAAAAGTTTAGATTATTTAAACAACATTGCTCAAAAGAGATATTTTTACTCGTGTTATCTAAAAAGAATTTCATGAAGATGATTTCATGAAGTTATTCAAACATAAAAGTCTCTTGGTTACTTCCCTCTTCAAACGTTATTCAATTTACAAATTCATATGAAGAGTAGGAGTGGACTTAAATCGGAAATTCTGATGTAACTAAACTTTTTAAAGCTGATTTTCACAAAGTCATTTGAATATTATTTAAAAGATTCTGATACTGATCTCCTCAAATATTATTTTGCTTACAAATAAATGAAAATAAAACAAAAGTTTTCTGCTTTTTAAAATAGTATGCGGTAATCAGATAGTATTTCTGGATTACTTGAAAAAAAAAATTTGAAAATTCCTTTTTAATTAAGTTTAAAAGGTAACAAAACTAGCATTTTCTTATTTATGATGAATGTTTATGAATAACTTGTTGCTAAAAATAAAACTGGCAGGGGAAGAAGAGCAAAATATTATTATGGTAAAAATATAAAAAATCAAATATTTTTTAAAAAAAATTGTTAATATCAAATACGACATCTAGAATCTTCTTGAAATTTCTAGTTAAAAAAATGGTAAATAATTATTTTTTAAAATTAACTTAGCGATGAAACGCGTACAGAAAATGGACATCAGAATATAGGCTTAAAATTATACTTTTAAACTTAACAGGAAATCCACCGACTTTCAAGAAAATAAATGCGAATTACGCTGGCCCGATACAATGTGTAATTTGAAAAAAAAAAAAATTCTGATTTTTTTCTCCTGTTTTATCTAAGACAAAATTATTCACAAATTTTTTGTGAGATTATTTTTGAAACAAAAATAAAACTTTTAGCATTTAGCAACTTTCAAACTGTAATGTCTTTTTTTTTTTGTTGTTGGTATAATTGAAAGTATGATGATTTAATATTGAATTTTTCTATTTATTTAGATTAAAAATAGCCAATCCAATTTCGAAATTGTATACTTTACAGTTATTTATTTAAAAATCCACGTATGAAAATTGACATTTTTTTTTAAAATTACAGAAGGTAAATTCATTAAAATATCAAAAATCTACATAAATTATTTAGTGTGCAGTTATATTTTCAGTCGATTCACATCATATTAAAATTGAAAGACATGAAAAAATTAATGGAAAATAAAATGCTTTTAAATTTTCTGCATTCATTGACGTTGAATGCGATGGAAGAAAGAAAAAAAAGAATTACCTATCATCTTGAATGAAATGAAGCCTTTCTTTATTATTTGTAATAAAATTAATAAAACAATTCTTTAAATATTATTGACAAAAATGTATCCATTTTCTTGATTTTTACGCAAAATATGTTGAGAACGTAAAAATTCAAATGCATTTTATAGGCAAAGTAAATTCCTTTTGCAAAGATTCGAATAGATGGAAGTGGAACAAACGAGCAAAAAAATTTGCTGAACTAAACCACAAACATCCGAATATTCAACATTCTCTTGCAAATAAATGTGTTTACGCTAATGTTTACGAACCACATTACTCAGGCATAGGCTATGTTACACATGAGTCACAAAATCCAATGCCATTCCCAAAAGAAGCTTCGACACCATTCTCTTCCTTTTAAACCTAGATTTTAATGCGACACATTGTTGTCATAGAAGTCACATTACACATTATTTTCTAGTAAACGAAATACCCAAACATCTTTTGTGCAAGTTATACCAGGGACCACCCAGGCCAGTGTTCTTGCGTGACAGTGTTGACTGGGGTTTATTACAAACACTCTGATCTCGTGCGTGGGAAGTCGTTTGACAATGACAACCATTGACAGGCGCTATATCATTACTGTATCTATTTGCCTGGACTGTCACAACAATTTTGGGAATGCCCTGTGCCTTACTGAATTTTAGATAGCCCGTAGCCCAGCTGCTATTTAGAAAAGGCTTTTTCATCGAAATCCGCTAAGATGTCAACGAAGCTTTCAAACATTCTATTCAGGCACCCCTTGAGAATCAAATAGGTGTGGAGGGGTGGCTAGAATACGGATAAGAATGAATAATCCTCCAAATCTCCATTGAAGTGATCCTCCTATTTGGGCAACTATAGCCTTCGTGTGAATGGGGATGGAAGAGAAATAAAATAAAAAGGCACACACGATCCCTAAACATAGAAAATAAAAAAAGGCCACAGGTTGCGACCCGACAGAGCAGGGGACCCACCCTCAGGGACGCCCCTTTTCTTTGGGAACCCTAGGGGATCTCTCACCTGGTACTGGTGGTCCTACTACAAGGCACTCCATCGGGACGTCCCCTTTGCAAATTGAGGGTGACCCAGGGCCCCTTAATGGGATAATCCATTATATGACACGAGAGAGGGATTCATAAAAAATGCTCTTCTCCGATTAGTGCGCAGAAAATAGTCTTCTTCTGGAGTTAACCCGAAAAAGCACATCCAATTGGCAGGGATCAGCGGTTAGTCGCATTGTTGTTAAACGCCTTGCTATACAGGCATCAATAAAAACTGCTTCTATAATAGTCTTTCCAAATCCTTTGACGAAGTTACTGGTCTTGTCTACCAGCTTTAGGTGCTGTAACAATCGATTTTGACGCATTGAAGTATAGTTCTCCCTTTTTTTCCTGGATTGAATAGATTTTTGAATGCTTGTTTGTGACATTATAAGGAAATGTGGAAGGGGGGGTAGGTAAAACTGATTATTCTCCTAAGCTCTATTATTGAAGTTTTCAAGCGAATCCAATGAACACGAGTACGTAATTCGTTTTAGGTGTTGACGGCCTCCGGGAAAGCGTAAAAAATCGGAAAATTTTCCGCCACTTGCTAAAAATGCTTACAACAATTGCAGTTCTCATATCAGCTTATGTAAAAGAAGGTGATTTAGAGTTTAACATATAATGGCAATGTAAAAAAAAAAATCATTTCTTTCTGAGTTTGAAAAGAACATATATGAAGTGCACACAATAGAAAAGAGTTTTAGTTTCACCCTGAAAACTTTGCTTGTTAAAACGAAATCAGAAAAACCAGCTTTTCAGAAGATAACGTTGCGAACGGTGTGATTAAATTATATTGCAATACCTTACACTAATTCGTGTCATGTATGAACGCAGTATACTAAGCAAGAATTTCTTCATTTTAGCGCTGTATAGCACAGTATTATACATATACATAGTTACATATAGTGTTACAGTGTGGGCCCCTTAATTAGCCTAAAATAAGTTCCTTTGGTATGATACTATATTTGCTTGTAATATAATATCTATCTAAGCTTGAATAATATGGGTTAATATTAAAGTGAGATATAGGGACGTATATGAATGCAGCATGTTAAGAAAGAATTAAATTTTTTTACCCCAATTTGCTCAATATATGAATTTTTTTCGTAGCAAAAATATTGAAGCAGTAGTTGTTTAAAGCTGTTTGTCAAAGATTCTGTCGTCTATGACTGTTTAGTTTTGTTCATCTTCAGACGGTGGTCTTTATATTAATTATGAAAATGCAGCAAAATGTCGATGTAATGAAATGCACGTAGTTTATGGAAAATGGATAAGCGTTTGAGACCTATTGTTTTATTTTTTTTGTAAAAAAATTTGCACCAACGTAGACACTTAAAAGCTTACAAAAGTATAAAATTATTTATTTATTTTAATAACTTTTTTAAAGGTGGAAAAATCTCATTAAATTGACAATTTTAAGAAATAGTTATTTAATATTGAAGTTATTAAATATTTTTTTATTAAATTTAAAAGCCCAGAACATTATTTGCGGAAGATGGTATTTAGATTGTTTAAAATTAAAGTTTTTCTTCGAGTAAAAGGAAATTGAGCACTGACTTTTTATTTATTTATTTTGGCGAAGGAGCTTAAGAAAAAATTGCTTTTAGGGGCCACAATTTTTCGTCAACTAAATTTTAAAAAAATAATAATAATTGCGTAACTAATAATGTTTTAACGCAATAATAATGTAATAACGCAAAAAATTGCCTAGACTTTGAGACGGATAAATTTTTGAAATAATTAATAATAATAATAAACGAACTGGGTCAGAATATCTCTCCAATTTAGTGAGATTTTCTGACCTTGTTAAAATCAATGAATAATTCTCGATTTTTGCAAATTTCTTTTTCACAAATTGTTAGCGTTGGCATTTTGAGCCCTTTTCATGACTAGCCTTGTAGGCGCTGGTTATGGATAAGTAAAACACAGCTTAACAGTCCTGAATAACAGCTAAAAACTAACAACAGATGGAAATAATAGTTAAGGATAATAATAGTCAGCAGTTAAAAATCATTAAGCAATCAAAAATCATTACCGCTGCTGCGTTTAGAAAATATAATGAGTATTAGGAATTTTTAGAAAAAATATTTTAGTATAACAATTATTTATTTAGTATTTCAATATATTGTTATATTATTGAAATAATATAACAATTATTATTATTAATTAAAATATTTAGACGTAACAATTATTAAGACCGATTGAATATGCTACAAGGATAAGATTTGGCTAAAAAGATAATTTGGACTAATACAAGGAATTAATTATAGGAGTTGTTTTGATACAGAAGTTTTTTAACCCAGTAATTATGTTAAAAATGAATATGAAATAAATCTTTTATTTTAAATTCACCAAATATTGTCTTCATTTTAATTAATTTTTTTGTCTTCAATTTTTACACTCGTGGTCTTTCTTCAAAAAAAAAAATTAAATAAATAAATAAATAAATAATAATTTAAAAAAATGCGGATTTGCCGACCCTGCAGTAGCCTAGCGATATTTCTTCTTCCTTTGTGTTTTAGTTTCCATTTTTACGTCAGAAATAGTCTCTAGCACCGTGATATTCCGTTTCGGTATCTCTTTTTTTCTTTAACATTAGCTTGATCCTGTATATCCGATTTTTGGTTCATTAAATATACACATTTAATTCAAATAAAGACTATTAATTTTTAATTAAATGATTAGTTTATTCTGTGATAAAAAACGATATGCAAATTTCACTTTCCTTTCGCCTCGAGGCAGAATCCGCCTCGTGGTTGTACAATTTCGTTAAAACTTATCCACAATTTATCAAAACTCAAGTATGGAATAAGTCGATCATTAACAATCAAAAATGTAGCAAAAACCTACATCCCCCTACATCTTCGTTAACAGGAATTCGATATTGTTCTCTCCATTCTATTCGAAGGGTGTTCTTTGGCTCCTCCCCCCTTGGCGCCCAGACAAATGTCCAATCAGGGCGCCTCGATCGTGTCTGCGCCCTGGTAAAGCGAGGAATTTACGGTTCGCCTTTCGCCTGTATAAATAGAATTTGAAGCAAGATATATTTGCTTATAACGTACAGCTGTTGCAGTTTGTCTGCCCTAATCAGGGCGTAATTTATGGCCAACGATTTACATTTATTTCGTTCCATGGAGGAAAAGGGAGCCCCCTGCAATTGTCGTTTTAAACGCGCTTCGAACAATGCCGATCCATCAGGCGATTTCAAATTGGGGTACGTCTGCAAACGTCTGTCGGATCTCACGCTCTCTTGTAACCTCTAGTTTCAATTAATTGAAATCATTGGGAAACAATTACAATCATTTGGAAATAATTACAAGATGCAACAATTATTATTATAAATTTTAATTTTTAAGTAGTTTTGGCGTGCATTTTTTCGTTTTTTTTAAAGCTATCTCAGAATGAAAGTAAGAAATAGAGTTGGCACGTAATTATACCAACAAATTTGTACATAATTAATTTTCTTAAGGCTTTAAATGGATAGTTATTAAAATTAAAGGAGAGAAATTTTTTGAAATTCTTTTTGTACTTATTTCTTTTTAAAAAAAAAACTATGTAATTCCTTTTGCTTGTAAATTAGCTTTTGGCAACTTCTTATACAGTTGCAATAAGTTATAAAAAGAATGGCGTATAAATTCAACAGCAAATTTTTAATTAATATATATATATATATTTGCAATTTTCAGAGTTTCTCTATTACAAAGGCATTAATCTTCAACATTTGGTCATACTTTGAACTTCCGCAACTTGTATTTTCATCACACAAACTCATATTATAACCGTCGTTGAACAGCCGACCCAATTTTTGGGTTTATGACTACTAATGTTCAACTCCATAGCCTTGTCATTTTGAAACCAATCCAGAGAACAAGGGAACTCCTGGATTAAGTATTGGGAGAAATTTGCCTTCGTGGAGGACCTTTTAATGGAACTAACCCACATTTGCGTTACATGGAGAGGAAGACCACGAGGACTCCCACGGTTATCCTAGCGGAAAAGGGACTCTAACCTATGATTCGTCTACCACTGAGGATATTTCACCTCAGCACTGTGGTCGGTGCAAGCCGGATGCGGATTCGCTTCGACCAGCCATCGCTGGGGATTCGAAACCGGTTCACCTTATTGGAAGGCGAACATCTAACCCCTGAGCCATCACGGCTCTACACGAGCCCATTAACCTTTTTTTTATATTTTTTTTTAGTCTAGAAAGTAGGTTGGAAAGAAAAAGCTTCTTTGGAAATACTATATTACATTTATAATAGGTTAAGCAGGCTGATTGCTGCCGCTTATAAACCCCGAAGATTCGCTCGCAATAATTCTTGTAACAATTTGAGTAAAATTTTCATGGGAAAGCCCTGTTTAAAATGAGAAAAGCAAATATTATGGGTAAACCCTCAAGTTTAGGATACAAAAATCTCTTACAGGAAAACAATATCTTTACGTCATCATCTTCATCATAGTTGGCCAGATAGCCCAATGTGGGCCAATGACTTCCTCTGAAGATTTTTTCATAATGACTCCCGATTTATCTTTGATCTCCAATTCTTTTCATTAATTGCAAGAAAATCAGACTCCACCAAGTCAGCCCATCTCAACCGTTGTTACGAAATCCTGAGAAGAAATATCTTTACGACTTTCATTAATTTCATGCTGATGACAACCAAAAAAAAAATGGGAATTGATGAGGAAAAACTAGATCTTGTCATTTATTTTTCCGGCTATTATAAATGTACCGTCAACAATGGAAAACTGCGACACCATCAACTATATTTTTTTTTATTTCCAATGAGCTGCACAATCGGTCTTGCCGATGAGCAGACCTAGTGCGTTCTCCAAAGGTGATATCCACTCTTTCAGGACCACCACAATGGGTGAGATACCGTTGGTCATGTTAATTTGGACGTCTAGTTTCTGCCACACTAGATGGCAGCACCGAGACTCAATTTGGATGCTAAAGTGCACTAGGAATTTTAATTTTGCGGGAAATGCCAAGAGCCAATAAGGCGCTCCAGGATCTTTTACATGCCGCATAATCATACGACATGGCCGCTGAGGATTTTCTGCATCCCGAAAATCTTGTGTCTGGGCCGGGAATCGAACCCGCTGACTTGGGCCCAGAAGGCCGACGACAAACCAACTGCGCCACCCAGCCACTATATTTTTATATAGTGTTATACATAAAATAAATTGGTGACAATGGACTTTTCAAATGGTTATAATAAATTCCGATAACGCTAGTATATTCACTTGCATTCACTAGTGTACAGTCAAATTTATTACAACCTTAATGTGGGTTTAAATTATACCATAGTGTCATTAAATCAAAATTTTCTGGTTAAAGCAAATTTGAACGTAACAACAATCCGAAATTTTAAAGGTTGTAAAAATTTTGATTATGATTCATGAATTACAAACGACTTTTTTTTTAAAGTGGCATTATTTTTAAAATTTGGTGTACAACAAACAATTTTAGGATAAATTTTTATCTTTTTCGTTGATTAAAGTCGGAGAAATTGTAGATTCTGAAACTGACTTTGATTGAATCTTCGTTTCGATACTTTAATTTTTTGTAAAAATAAATAATAGTAAAAATAAATTATGGGTTTATTGGGTACATATATTTTTTCTTTGTTCTAGTGTTGCGTCGGTAAACTACGGATAACTAAAGATAAATTCGCGTTTCACAACAACGTAAAAAAGTCACTGCTGATGTATTTTGGAATGTGCTGAAAGGATTTTATTTTTCCTTTAAAAAAAAAAAAAAAAGAAATTTAAAATAAATGAAATAAAAAAACGAGGAATTCATATATTTAAAAAAAAAATAGTTACAGATATTAAACTAATTTTAAACCCGATACTGTATAATAAGAAGTACCAGAATTTACTTTTGAGTAATCCTTTGATACAATCTATTTTTTAAAAATATAATTCCTTAATAATTGCATAATTTTAAAGAAAACGATAAAAAAAAGAAGTCTCTTTTTCTTTAAGAAAATTTTATAAAATTGCGTGTATTTGTAACGCATTTATTCATTTGTAATGTTTGGGTTAATTATTTGCTCAAGATAAAAAAAAATAATCAATTCTGGTTTAAAATAAACTATCTGTATATACATTTAGAATACTATGTTACTGCCATATAGATACGAAATGGATTGTTTTAATCTTTTTGGCTTGTTACTTTTGAACACTCCAGTTCGCAAGCATCACGGGCACGAAAAATAGAAGAAACTTCCTACCGTAATTGTGACGGGTGCAAAAAACAAGCAGTCAAATATTCAAAATGTATTTATGTTTAAATTATATTGCTTAGACGTTATTAATTATAGATGTGTTTTTCAAAAAGTTATAGTTTGAATCAATGACATTTATGGCTTGATTAAACGCTGTAGCTTTAACGATGGTTTTTGAGAAATGAAGATTTTACATCAGAACTATAACAGAAACTATAGAACTTGCGCAAAAACTGTAGTGCAAAACTATAGAACTTAGAAACTTGAAATCACTAAGGTGTGTAAAGAAGCGCACAGAGATTACGATCGAATAAAAAAAAAATTTCATTCGGTAACTTTGATGAGAATTATTACTGTTGAATTTGTTGTAAAATTTAACCGCTTTACAGGCAGCAGGAATCTACCTGTTTCACCTTCGGATAACCTCCGATACCAAACGGCAACAAACTAAATTAACTTCTTTACAACACCATTGGCCTGAAATTAAAGATCAGCTTTAATGCAAAAATGAATTTTTAAAAAACTTTTTTGTCATTTAATTCCTTTTCGATGCAAAATCCTTAATAATGAAATGGGACTTATTAATAGTCATAATTTTTCAAATCAAAGAACAAAGTTCAGTTTTTACTGTTCGTGTATTCTTCCATGTAACAGGATATTTCATCATAACTCATAACTGGTACGTCTGAAACTTTTAGAAAATTATTTATTTCGTGAGCTTTTTATAAAAATTATGCATAAATTACAGAAAGAAAAAAAAAGACCGAAAGAATGAAGGAAAAGAACAATTCTGGCGAATACTAGTTACTTAATTAGTTGATTTATTTATCCCAGCCCTCTGCACTTTAAATCAGTTGTGCAATATTGTTCAAAATTTCCAAAAAAAATTTATCTGGTAAAATTTTTACACTAGTGTTGGCATGATACTTTTTTTCTCTCAAATCTACATGAAACGAGGGTTTTAGATTCAAGAAGATAAATAAATGATGCCTCCTGATTTCGAACCCAACCCAGAAGAGAGATTTCTGGTCAGGTGATGGGACGAACTCAGATTTGCTGAGGAGTTTTTGATGAAACTAAACCCAATCAAACGTAAAGCTCCCATGGTTAGCCTGACGGCAAGACGATTCAGACTCATTATCTGTTTTTCATTGGGGATATTTTGATACTAAGGACACATTTGACATTTGGAGACCTGGGGTTATTTTCCATATTTTGGGACAACAATGCGAGTTAGGAAGAGTATACGAATCGACCAGCCACCACCGGGAATCATTGATTAGGGGGTGAGCGTTCCTTATTATGCACAGAACAATTAAAAAAATGTACCATTTTTTTGTACCCATTCCCGTTACCAAATGCTAATTTTTCGTAAGCCTTACTTAAAATGTTGGTGGTATGTGTAATTTTTCCAGGTGCACATCGAAATATAAAATGTGTTAGTACTTGCACTGTTAAAAGTGAATACTCAAATATTTCGAAACATTCTACGTTTTGGCCCTTTCCTGGTATACCCTCCAAGCAAAATCTTCGTCAACGAAATAACTATAGTCACTTCTTAAAGGAAATTAACATCAAAATTTAAAAAATCTATCACTATTCTATTATTTTCAACAACAACAAAAAAAGGCCACGTAGTACCTAGTGCAATGATTTTTCCTAATAATCACTTGATCGCAGGCTCCAAATAGGTGGATCAAGTCCCCCTACAAGAAGGACTGATAGAACAGAGAGATAAATTACACACATGCCCCAGTATTCGAACCCGGGATCTTCCTAATACGAGGCCAACTCTTTGACCACCTATACACTTGGTCGACTTATGTCGTCACTTTATTTTTGATCGTCCAGTGTTCATTCTAGTTTCGTTATTCTAGTTAACAATCTCTCAGAATGCACTACGACGAGGTACCGAGTGGAGGAAACATTTTCGTCGTATATTTGATAGTTGATTTTTATATATTTGAGATATGTATGAAAGCTTATCGTCATATATTTCGGAGAGTTGATTTGATTTTCATTACAAGTCACGTGATTTTTGGATGAAATGATTCTGAAAATTAACGAGATTAAGGATTCCTGACAATTTCATTTCTGCGAGTGTGGATATCATATACATTGGAAGTCAGTGTGGATTTCATATATTGGAGAGAGTTGATTTGATTTTCATAACAAATCAAGTGATTTTTTGGATGAAATGATTCTCAAAATTAACGAAGTACAGTCTATGGATTGCTGACAGTTTCATTTTTGAGAGTGTGAAAATTCGAATGTTTGTAAAAGATTATTTCTTGCTTTTCTAAATTCTGCAAGGCATAATTTAGAAAATTCTAAATTCTTCGGCCTTCAGAAAATTTTAAATTGTTCTGCCTTTAGAATGAGAATTTGTGATCGACCCCTTACAGCCAGACCTGAGTGGTAGCGTCTCAGCTTGCGAAGTCAAGAAAACGGCATTTCCACCCGTTATTAATGGCTATTTATTCGATGCAGGAGAACCCCTCGCACAAGTCTCTCCTGCGAAAATGAGAGGCTATGGGATGCCCTAATCTGTTCTCTGCCGTCATAGCTCTCCTGTTTCTATCTCACAAGTCTCTCCTTTTCTCTAATGAATGTCCTTTCTCTCTCTCTACACGCTGTTCTATTCCTTCTATTCCGTTCTGGTCCACCCTTTCTCGTGGACGATCCTGCCATTGCATAAAAGAGTTGCCAGCGATTGGAAACATAGCAATTAGATGTTAGTGCCGAGAATATATGTGTATGTTAATGTTCATCCGCGAAAGAGATGGCTTGTGTGTAATTTTCAATCCAGGAAAGATCCGGTTTTCGTTGTTGCGAAAGACGAGAGCCTGCAGTTTATGGCTTCCCTGCAATGTTTGACTTGAAATATGTCTCCAGTTTCGAACGGTGTGGGCTGCCTTTCAAAATGGCCTTATTAGGAAATAAAATGAGATAGGACTGGTTTTTACGTTGTTGGCTATCTATGTTACGACTTTTGGACGCTCCCTTTAAAAAAGCGGCCTGCTCGAGCCCTTTCAAGCAAGTTCTAGCGCCTTATAATATTAATTAAAAAAAAATTCTCACAATTAATTTGAATTATGCGTCTTTTGGCATTTGAATGTTCACAAGAGAAAAAAAATCTAAAACAGAATAAGAGCTCATACTTTAGAGTTACTATTATAATACAGTACTGTAAAAAAGAATAAAGCGTTGAAGGTTGTTAAAATATTACGTAAGCATATTTTTACCAATTTCCCCTTTTTTCAGGCCAAAATAAGCAAATGACAAACCGCCCATGCTTACGTGTGAAAGTCACAACACCCGTTCCTTGCTTTTGTTTGAACCTTGACTTTGACTTTAGTAATCTAGTTTCAGGACTGAATTCAAATAAAAAAAGCAATTTATCCTAAAACAAGTAATATAAAATTTAAAAAAAAATTAAAGTCAATTCTTAATTAGGTCAACAAAGAAAATTTTTATTTTAGTTACTTTTTATTAAATAATTACAATATTTTCTCATATGTAAAACTAAAATTAATTAATTAAATTTAATTAATGAATCAATATTTGAAAAAAACTGTATTAAGAGCAAGTGTCATCCACTGCAAATTAAAAAAGAATGTATTTGAAGTTGAGTGGATGAAAGAAAAGTATTTTATGAACGATAGAAAATTTGAACAAGATATAGGGAGAGTGTGAACTAATAGTTGGAATTGAAAAAAGAGTAAGTCCCAAACCTCCTAAAAGCTTTTCAAATATTATGTTCATACGCAATATTTGAAAGGCCTTTCTCCATTGAGGAGAAATATTTTGATGATTGTGACATTAGTCACCTATTAGTCACCTAGTCATGTAATTTTCTATTTAAGTGATCAGATTTGCAGCTCGAATCATGCGATTTAAGTCTGTTGGACATTTTCTTTCCGAGAATTTATGAAGTCTATAAGATTCATGGCAATGAACCATCAATCACCACCCATGTTTTGAAGGATGAACTTTGAATGCTTTATAAAGTCACACCTTTATGCAAATCGTTATTAAAAATGCTAACAATTATGCCATTGATTTTCTGATTCATTTCGGAAATTATAAAAATCTTTCAGTTTTTAGTATTAGTGGGGAAAATGAATAAATTAAAATGAATGAGGAAAATAAGCTCTTTTAGACCATACCTCTACTATAATTTGAGTATTCTCTACTATACAGTATTAAACCTTAAAAATATTAGTTGAATCAAGATTTAAAAAAAAGTTTAAAACAGATCGTAGCTGCGTTAATTGTGACACAACTTCAGTATTAAATGATTTTAAATCTAAATTAAACATCATAAATTAAATTAAATATCTGTAGTACTTTTAAATTAAAAATATCCAAATGCTTAGTTTTCCATCTTTGCAAATAATATTTTCACAAAAAATATATATATATTACAAAAAAGGTTTATTTTAAACGTTGCTGCCTCAGTTTACATCTAAATAAATAACTTAATTACTTTTAATATACTTTTAATATATAGGTAATTTATTCATATAATTATTACAAATACACTGGTGTAAGAAATTAAAAAAATTTGCAGACTTGATCTATTATCTCTAGAACTACTGGACCCATTTTAATGAAATTTGATCTGTACATACGTTAATACAATACAAAGCAAATAACTATTCAACAATTGCAATACACATGCAGGATCGTGCGTCACACTCGCTGGAGTCGGAAGGTATGAAATTGCCACAGGACAATTCAGGACAATTCAGGTCAATTGCCACATGAAATGATAAACGGCCTTATTGCAAGTATGAAATCGTGCTGCAAGGCCTGTATATCTGTAAGAGAGGACCATATTTACCCATTTTTTTTTGTTTTTTTTTTGTTTGTTTATTTGCATGCCTTCCGACTCCGAGTGTTACGAACAATCATGCGCGTGTATTACAATTGTTGAATGGTTATTTGTTTTGTATTGTATCAATGTATGTACATATTCAAATTTTATAAAAATAGGTCCAGTAGTTCTAGAGATAATCGAAGTTTGCAAATTCTTTTAATTTCTTACACCAGTTTATTTTTAATTGTTAACTGAATAAATAACCAAAATATTAAAAGTGTATTAAAAATAACTGAGTTATTTATTTGGATTCAAATTCTCTTAATTTATTACACTAATGTATTTAAAATTTATACTGACCATTCAAAATAATTTTCCAAAATATATTAAGAGTTTATTTAAGGAAGTGATTGAATTCGTTTAGTTTAAAGAAAAATCCAGGAAAAATATTTTAGTAGAATTATTTTCAATACACAAAGTACAAAAATAAAATAGTTTTTCTGACAATTTTTCAGTGTTAAATGTATTTAAATTCGAAAATAAATTATATTTCACAATATATGACACAAATAAAGTAAGTCATCAGAGTAAAAATCTTTTGAGTTAAAATTGTTCTCCTTTTTTCCCCTCTCCTTGTAAAGAAGGAATTAGAAAGGATTAACTGTAATTAAGTTTCATTTGTAAATCTTCTGATGCGGATAATACCTGTTCGAAAGAAAGGAAGATGCTTCATTACCTTCTACCCACACATTGGCTCTTCCTTATCCCCGAAGCAGCCAGATGATGAGAGGGTGATCACTATGTGTCTAATCCAATCACTGGCCGGTAGAAACGGTCAGTTGAGATAGTTGAAGCATGATGCATATTTTTATGTCATTCAGAGGGGATGTCCAGAAAAATTACCCTCATGTCCAGAATGTCTATCATTTTGCATACAGAAAAACAACGCTTTTTTAGCACGTAAAGTATTAATTTACAACTTGTTTTATTAACTCACTATATGGTAGGGCAGAATCTTTCACTCGAAATAATGGACGCATCCTGATTAGCTAGAGATCTCTCGTCTCTACTGGAATTGTTTCATTGGTTTCAACGATTTATTGTGTCTAGGTGAAAAAAAGCTCACTCAATTAATATAATTATTTTTCTTTTTTTTTTTAAAAGTTAAATTTTTTAAAATAAATATTGTGATTACGAAGAAAATGTATGCAATTTCTCAGGTGTTGTAGTAAAAGGGGAATTCTAGTATGTTAAACAACAAAGAATTTATACAAAATGTTTACCTTTTTTTCTCCTTTTGGCTGAAATATTCATAATTTTCCAGAATAACATATTTATCTAAATATTGAAAATAATTTCTTTTTTTTTCCAAAATAAATAAATAAAAAATTATTTCTTGGAATGAAATCATACAAAATATTAATCACAATTCCCCTCCTCTTTAAACTAACAACTCAAAATTATTAGGAATGAACTTTTGAAAAATACTAACCATTGAATTCATACAAAATATTAAGCATATTTTTTTCCTTCTTTAAGTGCAAAAAAAAATTTTTTTTTTAAATAAATCTGGAATGAATTCATAGAAAATGCTAATCTTACTTTTTTCGAGACAGAATAGTCATAATTCTCTAAAATGAATCGATACAAAATTCTAATCATAATTTTTTTCATTGGAGTTTTGATTATTTTTTTTCATTGTATTTTTAAGTCATACTTTTTATTTTTAGGGGACATCTGATACAAAAGAGCTATATCAAAATTTGCGATAGATTGAGATGGGATATAACGACTAGTACTGTGAAATACTTTTAATGTGAAGTTTTTCTGGGCATGACACTAAAAAGCAAAAAGCGATTACATAATCCAAAATTTCTTCCATTGTAAATCAAGTAAATGCCACTTTAACCTTTCTGATACCTTTTCCAGAATAAATAAAAATCGATACTGCAAAGCTTTATCCAAAATGGCAAAAAATTCTTTTTTAAAAAAAAATAGAGTAGGGAGGGGGTGTAGCATTCTTTACTTGATACGTGCTAAGCGAAATGTTGTTTTTCAGCGGAAATCGAATAATAAAATAAAAAAAAACTCACATATATATATCTACATATATATTCAAGGAAAAAAAACTGCAGTAGTGAAGAAATAGAAAATTCTTCTGCAACCTTTTCGATTTCGTTCGACGAGCGTAAAATAAGAAGGATACTAAAAAAGAAAAAAAGTATTGGGCGCGCACACCCTCTTTAGCATGCATAGCTTCTGCATAAATGATAGTATTCATCTGGTGTATGGCACCGAATGCTGTGCACACACACACACAGAAGCCTATGTTATAGGATGCCCTGCGATCGAATATCGTTTTACAGTTATTTCCAACCCCTTTTATCACTTTGTATTTTTAGACCTCCCCGCGTCTTCGATTCGCTAGAAGAAATCGCTATTTTGCAGGGCCCTCTTTTTACCCCCCTCTTCTTTTTTTTTTGCATTCATACAATGCTGAGCTAAAGAAAAAAGCTAAAGTTTCATTTTCTTTTCCTGTGTGCACTTTTGTGTAAATAATATAGATTTCACATCCACATGCAGCATGATTTAAACGGATAGATCAACTGATGAAGATGGAAATGCCGAAAGAAAGTTCTGTGAATATCAAATAGCTTTTTTTGAATTTAGAATTTTTGTTTGAAGAAAAGCCTTATTTAATCGGATTAGTTTGCAGAGCTGAATATTTCTCTATAGTTTAACTTCAATGATGAATAAACATTGATAAATATTCCTGTTAATATTTTTCAATGATCTCGTTTCTAAATAGTCTTGTTAATGTTTTTCTGTCGTTTATTTCAATGGTCTCGTTGCTAAATGGTCCATTTAATATATTATTATAGCATACTTGAATGACGTTCTCGTTAATATTTTTCGAGAATTTTCTGTAATGGTCTCCATACCGAATGTTCTCGAGAATAATTTTTTTTTTTTTTTTAGTTTATTGAATGATGTTCTCGTTAATATATTTCTATAGTTTACTTCAATGGTCTCATTACTAAATGGGCTCGATAAAATATCTTTTTGCTTAATTGAGTGATGATCTGGTTAACAAATGCGATTATTTTTTGTTTTTTTTTAATAGTTTGCTTGAATGATGTTCTCGTTAATATATTTCTATAGTTTACTTCAATTGTCTCATTACTAAACATTTTCGATTAAATATCTCTTTAGTTTACTTAAATGATGTTCTAATTACCAAAATGTTCTCGTTTTTTCCCCGGTTGTTTACTTGAATGATGTTTTCTTTAGCAAATTTTCTGGCTAATATTTTTCAGTAGTTTATTTGAATGATGTTCTCATTAGCAAATGTTCTAGTTAATATTTTTCAGTAGTTTCCTTAAATGATGCTCTCATTACTATATGTTCCAGTTAATATTTTTCTGTAGTTCACTTGAATGACGTTCTCATTAGTAAATGTTTTAGCTAATATTTTTCAGAAGTTTATTTGAATGATTTTCTCATTAGCAAATGTTCCAGCTAATATTTTTCAGTAGTTTCCTTAAATGATGCTCTCATTACTAAATGTTCCAGTTAATATTTTTCAAAAATTTACTTAAATTATGTTCTCATTACTAAATGTTAGAGTAAAAATCTTTCTGTAATTTCTATATTCTAATCCGCATTTGATTTACGTTATGAAGAAAGCCACAAAAACCTCTCATGGTTTGTCCGATGGTAAGAGGATTGGGATTCTAAACCATGATCCGTCTACAACTGCTTACATTTTACGTTAGCACAGTAGTCGGTGCAAGCCGAGAGTAGAAATCATATTGAACAGCCACCTTTAGGTTTCGAGTCTTGGTCACCTCATTGGGAGGCAAGCGCTCTATCCCTTAAGCCACAGCGGCTCGTACTACGCAGTATAGAATATAAGGTACTACATTTCCAGAAGAATATGGAGCAACCATCTCTTAAAAAAATTAATGTGGAAAATATGCCTTATAGTTTCACGCATTCCTCAATTGTTAGTAAAACACAAGAAACTTTTATATAATTTTTTTTAATCGAATAAAATATGTATATTAATAAATGCGTCTTAAATGTTTGCGCAAGTATGTTTTAACCTGTGTATTATTTAACTCTAATAATAAGAAATTACTCAACAAACTTTCCTTAAGGGCGCAATAATTCTCAAACGCCTCTCTTTAATTCAAAGCATCACCAAAGCGGAGTTGCGTAATGCACTGCAATTCACATCCGGGGATTTCTCGCTCACCCCCCATCCGTGAAGAGAAGTGAAAGAAAGATGGTGAATTGTATCCTAAACTAGGTTATTACGAGTCCGGAGCGTTGCTGAGAACTAGAGTAGAACATAAACACCCAATCTGGGAACTGAGCCGCCCTGTCCCGCTTATCAAGTAATTCTAAAGCACGCATTTCATCAAGGTAACGTCCACTTCAGAGACTCTACTAACTGCCCATTCGACCGGCCTAATTAAATCCCCAACTAAGGATTGGACACTCTGTGGCTGACCAGTTCTGACTTGGACAAACAGGGGGCTATCTCATTAGTGAGAGAATGAATTTCCCCCTCTTTTTTAGAGAGTTTTGTTTTCCAGGAAAAAGAGTGATTTTAACTTTTGTCATTCAAATAATAGTTTACGATTATAAGAAAGATTAGACCGTATGGCTCAGGGGATAGAGAGTTCGCCTTCCAATGAGGCGAACCGGGTTCGAATCCCGGTGATGGCTAGTCGATAGGAATTCCGCATCCGGCTTGCATCGATAACAGTGCTGACGTAAAATATGCTCATCGGTAGACGGATCGTGGATTACAGTCCCTTTGTCGTAAGGCTAACCATGCGAGATCTTCGTGGTTTTCCTCTCCATGCAACGCAAATGCGGGTTAGTTTCATCAAAAAGTCCTCCACGAAGGCAAATTACTCCCAATACTTGCTCCAGGAGTTCCCTTGTCTTCTGCATTGGGTTCAACATTACAAGGACACAGAGTTGAACATTGGTAGTCGTAAACAAAAAATTCGGTCGGCTGTTCAGCGACGATCAGAAACTATCAGCTGGCGTTGATTTCATAGGTCACATGTGTGGGTATCTGTAACCTTCTTCTTCTTGAAATGCAAGTACCCAATTGAAAAAGATTGGTCTGAAAAAGATATAGTTTTGAACTTAAAAAATTAAAAACACGAGATTATGTAAAATAAATAAATAATAATACTCTTGTAGTATGTGAAACAACAACAACTACACATTATCTAATAGCGTTTTGTTTTTCTTTTCTTCTTCAGACAACTAATACTATTTTTTTTTTCAAATAATGTGATAAATTTATTTTTTAAAAAAATTAAGCTTATAACCTTGATTAGAAAAACAACTTCTTTTCCATCTGCAATTAAATTCGTAACCAATTTGTAATTTAAGAAATTGGGAGATTTATAAATTACGAAATGGGAAATTAATAGTTCAAGGAGTTGCGAGATTCGTAATTCAAAACGAATTGGGAAATCTATATCTCAATAAATTGGGGGGGGGGGATTAAAATCAGCGAATTTGGAAAATTAGAACTTATTGAATTTAGTGATATAAAATTCAATGCAGTTTGACATTCATTATTCCATGAGTTGAGAACTTTATAAATCAATCAATTTAAAGTTTTATTACAAATTGAGTAGAGAGTTTTATAACTCTCTGAATTGGGAAATTTATAATTCAGTGTAGTTTCTTATTATTTTTATTTTTATCATTTTTTAATGGCAGTTATAATTTAATGAATTGAATTTGGTGGAGAATTTATAATTCAATGAATTTAAAGATTTGCATTACAATGAATAGGGATTTTTTATTAACTTTAACTAACTTTAAAACGGCTCTAGTTTCTTGTAAAATTATTTTAAGACTTTTTCTTTCATCTTAACTATTCAAAAGTTTAAAACCAAAGAAACAATGAAACGTTGCACGTTGTATTAAAAAAGACAACAAGCAACGTTGTTTATAAAAAAAAAAAAAAAATCAAAAAAAAATTTTTTTTTTTAAAATTTAAAAATTTTTAGTTTTAAGCCAGCGTGTGAAAAATTCTATCTTCTCTTTTCATAAAAATGTTTTTAATGTCAATACGTATTTGGGGCTTGCCTTCAGTGATTTATAAACTTCTTTGGATTTATTGCAGTTAATTATTTTTTTTTTAAATTTTTTGTCAATTTTTTTAAATAATTCAATTAATTTGAAGACTTGCATTTCAATGAATAGGAATTTCAATAAACTTTAACTAACCATAAAACGGCTACATATTTCCATTCTTGTAAAATAACTTCAAGATTTATTCAAGGACTTAGACTTAACGGTTCAAAAATTTAAAACCAGAAATTTTTAACACAACGTGCAACGTTGTTTATAGAAAAAAATTTTAAACATTTTCCATTTTAAACCAACATGTCAAAAATTTAATCTTCTCCTTTCATAAAAATGTTTTTAATGTCAATACATATTTGGGGCTTGCCTCCAGTGATTTATAAACTTCAGGGTGAGAAGCTTCTTTGGGTTTGTTGCAGTTAAAAAAAATATAAAAAAAATATGAAAATTTATTGTATATACGCAGTGAACAAAGAAAATGCCTATGCCATGAGAGAGAGCCCACGTACCCTGTCCCCGATAGCATTTTTCCCCAAAAAATCCCTAGACAAACAAGCATCTCTCTCTAACAGGGGAGGGGGGGGGAAACATTGTAAGAAGCGCTGAAAGCTGAAAAAGAAGTGTGGATTAGATCGTTTCTAACCAACCAGACGAATCAGCAGGAACATATTAACATTCTCTTTCTGCTTCCCCCCTAGGGATATTACTCACACCCCCTTCCCTTTATTCCTCTCCCCTTTTGCTATCAATAGACGGGCACGTTTTTCCAACCAATAGAACTCCTCCGAATCCCAAGTCCCACCAATCCCCGCTTCTCTCAACTACTCTAGTCCCATGCTGTACATCTGTATGCATGTTTCACCCAACATCTAAAGCTTCCCAAAGGAATTATACATTGCTTCCTGTTCATACAAAATATCTACGGTGACGCGATCATTGTAGGGGAAAGAAATCGAATGCAACCGAATTAACTTTCTTCTCCCCTCTTTTTTCTTCACCCTCTAACACCCCTTAATATATATTTTTTCAAGCATACCATTGGCTGATGAGCATATGGGAAGGGGGCTGGGGGATAGTTGGCATGTTTGAGCAAGTAGAATAAATGAAAAGCACGGATATAAACATTATGTTTAATCCCCATAGGTAAGTTCTAGAAAAAAGTTGATGCGTTTTGACAGGTTTAACCTCCCCTTTATGTCACCCCCCAAGGGCTGGGATTAAAT
The DNA here is from genome assembly GCF_043381705.1 of Parasteatoda tepidariorum. Taxonomy (NCBI): domain Eukaryota; kingdom Metazoa; phylum Arthropoda; class Arachnida; order Araneae; family Theridiidae; genus Parasteatoda; species Parasteatoda tepidariorum. The sequence goes on from NC_092210.1 coordinate 4,190,099, forward strand.
TTGAGCGGGAAAAAAAGTTAAAGTGTCATTTACTCTTTTTTTTCTTTTTCAAATGGCTTTAATCCTGATTCAATAGTACACGCAGAGTAAATAAATGCTTCCCATCCTTAAGCTATTTTTCCTCTAGAATATAGTAAATATAGCTTTGATCTAAGCTCAATAATGAAATGCAGAGATGCTGTAAAAGTAAATTAATTCGTAAATCCTTGTAAATAGATGCATAAAAAGCTAATGAAAAGATAAATGTATCAAAAACTGATAAAACTATGCGGCGATATAGCCGTAGTTTCCGTTTATATATATCGTTGCGAATTGTCGTTATTTGAAATAAGAGTTCTCTTAAATTTGGGGAAATAAATAAGAAATGAGCTTAGGGCAATGAAGCGATAAGCTATACTTTTTCCAACGGTGACATTTTTCTGTCAAACCGTTTCTTAACATTTTTCCAGATAGGTACTTCACAAAAATTGTGATCTACTTAAAATTGCCTCGGCTGTTAAACGACTGTTTTAAAATAAAATTAAATTATATTAAAAAAATTGTGGTCGCCTTGGCCAAATGGTTGTTGTCTAATTTTTTTCCCGTCTACGTTCTTTGGCTTTAGCTTTTTTAGCCTCGGCAAGTTTAGGAATTTTGCTTCCACTCTAACTTTTGGGACCGTTTCAATCAGTTTGGGACCCTCTTTATATGTGATATTCACCTAAATTAGTATTGAAAACAATCCAGTTTGATCTGCAGTTTAGAATTTCTGATTCTTAAATAAAACAATAAAAACGAAAATATCGTTCAAATGATAAAATTCTCTTTTATTCACTACTCAAGAACTATTTATGGGATCACTCTGGTCCCGATTCTCAAAAATAAACTCGCCAACTTAAAGCACAACAAAATTAAAAGTGAAAAAAAAAAAGAATTCTAAAAAAACTATCAAACAGCAATCGTCGCCATAGCAGCGCATGCAATGACGACGCATGCGCACTGTTTACTATTACTCTTGAAAATTCTTGAAAAGTGTGATGACATCCAAGTAAGGTGCGCAAGCCATCAAACCCAAAACAACACCCATTTATTTTTACCCATGCCAATGGGTAAAAATAAAATAAATGAATAAAATAAAAAATCTAGAATCAAATATTTAGGAATACATTTTACTATTTCAAGAAAAATCAACTTGAAAAACCTTAAAAGCGTGAACTGAGAAGTGTGGTACTAACGCAAACTTTCACTCTACAACAAGTTTGCAAGATAATCTTTTTTGTGTGTTTTTTAACACTGCGAACATAAATTTATTTTTATTCATAAACAATAAATATTTCACCCCCAAGTAGGTACTGCAAACCTAGAAAATAGTATAAATAAATATTTTTGTATATATTATTTCGTCGACTTTACTCCCTATAAGTTTCTCAAATATCTCACCTACATTTTGCCATAAAGCATCATAAACAGCTATTTACACTTTACATATTTTTAGCTGTAACCGTCACCGCGTAAAGCCAAAAAAGCTTACTCATGTATAAAACAGGGGAAACTATGATTTAAAACAGTTTCCACGGCAAAATCTTGTATCCGTATCTTTTTTCTTTCGTGTAAAAAAACCCGTAAACATCTCAAATTCCATTTGGCGGAGGAAAGTCAACCGTTTTGTATACGACTTTAAAAGCGCCACCGTAAATATAAACTTCTTTATCGCAGATATTGGATATATATATAACTTGGCAAGTCGTGAACATGTGCTGGTTTTAGCCAGCTCTCTTAACGCCTTCCTCCAAAATGGTTTTTGTCGTTAGTGTGTACTATCGGCATTATTTCCCATTAACTTAAAGAGGAGGTTCCCCCCCCTCCTAAATAAAAGAAAAATTTTCAATCTCTCTGTAAAAATGGCGCCTTATACACTTTATCTCGTGTTCACGTGTGTATAAGGCATTAGAGAGGGGTAAGGCTCCTTGCGAGGAACAGTGGTCTGGTGTACGTGACGGCAAGCTTTTAGGCTCCTGGAATAAATTTAAATTTTGGAAAGGAGTTCTACAGTTTGAGAAAGGGGTATTTATCTTTAAATTTCTCATAAAATAACATGCAATTAACTGAGAAATAATTAAAATACTGTTGAATTACATTGAAAACAAGTAATATAAAAAATATTAAAGTCAATTCCGACTGAGGTCAGCAATGAAAAATTTCATTTTATCTACTCTTTATTAAATAATTAATTTTTTTTCTCTCATGTGAAACTAAAATTATTAATTTGATTTAATAAATGGAATAATATTTGGAGGAAAAAAACTGTTATTAACATCCAGTGTCATCCACTACAAGTTTTTAAAAAAATGTATTTGAACTACTTGATTGGATGAATGAAAAGTATTTTATTAAACGATTGAAAATTTGAACAAAATATAGAGGGAGAGTAGTGAACTAATAGTAGGAAATAATCCCGTCTTTGCATCAGAGGCAAATAGGAGTAATTATTAATGACGATGGTTATTTTCAGGTGGTCAGCTTCCGGCTGTTAATTTATTATCCGTCCAAAATTTTTATTTTGCAATTTAGATGTCCGAATCAAATTAAAAGGTGGTCACCGCGTGACTTAACATAGTTATATAAATATAGGTGTAACAAAATGGGTAATGTAAATGTGTATGTAATAAATGCAAGCATATAGAAATATATGTTGATGTTAACGCTAAAATTCGAAAGTTATTAATGTGCACATCTAATCTGCAGATTTTACCTAGCTAATATGCAGATCAACTTATTTGCTCTGTTAAAGTGCGTAAGGTGAGCTTCGTGTTAAGTTGATTTGATACTTTAGACATCGAAAAATAAGTACTTGACATTATGTTAATTATCTTAATTCTAATAGTATTATAGAGCCGCGATGACTCAGGGGATTGAGCGTTCACCTTCCAATGAGGTGAACCGAGTTCGAATCCCAGCAATGGCTGGTCGATACTAATTTTGTATCCTGGTTGCACCGACCTCAGTGCTGACGGGAAGCGATCATGAGTTAGAGCGTTGTTGTTACAGCAAATATGTAGATATGCTTAGATTATGTAGGTAATTGGCAAATGCTTTAAGTAATGAAACTATTTTTGGTTAAACGGATCTATTCAGGGGCGGATTACCCATTAGGCTAGACTAGGTTATGGCCTGGGGCCCCCAATGATTAGGGGCCCCTTAAAAAATTTTTTTTGAAAATAAATTTTAAAAAATTAAGAAAAACAATGATTTTTTTAAAAAAAAATCAATGTCAAATATATATTAATAAAATACGATCATTTTTTTAGTTCTAATTCAACAAAATAAAGTAAAATTTAATTTATTATTATTTATTTTAATTTTAAATATGCTTTCTTAAATGAAAAGATATATAAATACTTTTATATCTGAATAAATAAAAAATATATGAGAAAAAAAATTATTTTATGGGCCCCAAAAATTTGAAGGGCCTTGAGCCCCGCGTACGCTTATTAGGTTCCTGGATCTATTTAATCTGCACATTAGCCACACTGTAAAAAATTCCGGATCAAATAACGGGGAAAAGTACCGGCAATCAAGATGATAGTAATTTTTATCATAAAATTCATTTTGACTGTATAATATTACGGAACAAAGAACATGATAAACCGCAATTTTTAAATTTACTGCAAAATCACTGTAATTAAATAAATATTACAGTAAAAATTACGGTAAAAATGGATCTTACGGATTCTGCACTCAGGACTAAAATACTTTTTACCGTAATTTGATTCGGAATTTTTTGCAGTGTAGATAATGAGTAGAAAACAGTAATTTATGATTATTTACTTTCATGTGTACGTACGTATATTAGAAAATCCAATAAACAAAATGTAATATCGTTAGTCATTAATCTATGCATATCTACCAAATATCTTGCAAAATTCTGATGTCCTATGAAAATTTGCTTTTAAAAAAGTATGTTAACTACTCTCCATATAATGGCCTCCATATATTTCCTTCACATTTGTTCTCCATACATTTAATTCTCCACATATTTCCTTCATATATACATTAATTTGAAAAAATTTTCTTCAATTTTATTCTCGATCAAAAAATCCGTCTCTTAAAGAAATTTGTATCATTGCTTACATGTGTTTTAAAAGTTTTTTTAACAAAATCATGAAGCATTTAAATATATAGACGTATATAAATTTCTATGTATTACATTACATGAATAAATATAATTTAATTTTTACTAATTCATATGCATAAATAAATGTATTGAAATTTCTACATATTAAAGTATAAAATAAATATATAGTTCAAATGTCCGCTTATTCAGGTATATATGAGTCCAAATTTCTACTTATTAAGGTATGGATGCATTTAAATTTTTGCTTATTACGGTATAGATGCATTCATATTTCTTCTTATTAAGGTAATCTATCTTTTTCATCTAAATATCTGTTTATGAAGGTATAGATACATTTAAATTTCTGCTTATTAAGGTATAGATGCATTCAAATTTCTGCTTATTGATTTTTTTTTAGGCATTTAAATGTCTACTTCTTAAAATATATAAATGAATCGATACATGATAATCTAAAGAAGTTTGAGTTTGTCGATAAATAAATGTATTTAAATTTCTATTTGTTAAAGTAGTGCATAAATATCTTCTTATTTTTATGTTGTAAGTAATAAAAGTGCTCGAAAATTAAATGCTATAATACGAAGAATTTCGAAGTTAAAAAAAAAAAAAAAAAAAGAGGAATGAAGCAAAAGTTACTTAGACCACTTTACCTTATATGTATAGGAATGTAATTCTCCCATCCAAACCTAAAAGAGGCGATAATTTCTAGGGGTAGGTATGAGAAGGTGTGGGCAAGTAACACGGTTGAAACGTCACAATGGCCATTGTATCTAATGGCGTTGGCAAGCCTAGATCTAATATTGCTTTGATTTAAGAAGTAGGAGGGACCATAAAAAGTAACGGTTACTCATCGAAGCTTTATACATTGGGACGCTGTGTCCCATTCGGTGTCCGACAAGCGCGTAAGTTGCCGCAATGAGTACTTTCTCTTGGGGACCATATATTTAAAAAAAAAGTCATTTATCTGTAGGGCTTTTTTCTCCTTAAGATTTTGCGGAATCGTTTTCAAGAAATGTTCGATACGCACCTACAAACCTAAGTTTTTAGAGCACTACGGTAAAATTTGATATATATTTTTCTTTATTTTTGTGTATTTTGCTAGTATAAACGCATTCGAAGATAATAACACAATCTGATATATAACTAATGTAATTTTCTTTGCAATGTAGAATTGTTTCTATTGCATTTATGATTTTTGTTTAATGAAGTGTTATTAGAAATAACTTAGACACATATAACCCAAAGTTTTATTGCTTATTATTGTAATCTCATATTTTATTGCCTATTATGCTAGGATTGCCCACGCTTCAAACTCTCAAATTTACATGAAAATATTACTAACTGAAACATATTTACATTTGTAACCAACTTTGGTCCCAATGCAGCTGTACTTACTAATATTATGTTTCGTTCCTTGTTTAAGAACTTTTTCAACTATACTAAAGTTGTATGCGATTTAGCATAAGCCCTTTTCGTCGTGGAAAATGGGAATCTCCGTTGGTTTCAAGTTCGGTGAATCAAGTGGCCATTCTAGAAGAGTTAGAAAAATGAAACTGTCACCTTTCTTGAGTGCCTTAAGCTCTGGGTAACTTAATAACTCTGGGTAACTAAATACCAGGAGTGTTTTCTTTTCAAATTGAGATTTTATTTTCTAGTATATTTTAAAAACTTGAAATGTTTCGAAAAATTTAAAATAAAAAAAATTATTCTTTATTATGTAGGAATTTTTTCCAACACTATTAGATAAAAAAAATGCTATAATCCATAGTCTTCAGAATGGTATTTTTCAAACCATTGATTTTACACAATTTTAAATTTAAACTCTCTCAAAAACTTTTGGCTCTTCACTATGAAACTTCCAATAAATGAAATTTCTTTAATGAGAAAAAATATTTATTAATTTATTCAAAGAAATATCAAAACGCCCTGAAACTAAAAGGTGTTATTTGTCACGAGATGGCAGCACATATTTAATGTAATTGAATCGTTATTCCGTGTTCTATAAAGGCCGTGTTATATTCAGTTGGCATTTAAAGGATTTACATTTAGTACATCCTAAATCCCTTAAAACATATATGTGATCACGTGATATATATGCGATTCACACGTATGTGATCACGTGATTCTCCCTTCACGGCTCACAATATTATATGTGAAATTCGCCGATCTGATGCTAGTGGCGAAAGACCATAAGGGTGTGATTATTACGTATATTACGTAACATTACGTGATTATTACGTATATTACGTAACATTACGTGATTATTACGTATATTACGTACTCTCGTATTATTACGTATACGTACTCTCTAGCACGTATAAACTCGGGTTTTTTTTTTTTTTTTTTTTTTTTNTTTTTTTTTTTTTTTTTTTTTTTTTTTTTTTTTTTGTGGAGGTTTTTTCGAATTTTTTTTTTTTTTCGATTTTAAGCTGAAGAATGTCGTGTTCTTTTACAGACAACCATAGTTTTTTTTTTTAAAAAAAAATCCAAATGTCACTTAATGCGTTTTAATCCTAATTTCAGTTGAGGAGTTTTGGGCAAAATAACAAGCCACATTTGTATCTTTTTCAGGACGCTTCATGTCAAAGACACCACCATTTATGCATAGAGAATAAGATGTTTCCAAGTGTTGTGCTGACATCTTGTGGAAATTCCGAAAACTAGTAAAATATCGATTTCGAAACAATACTAAGGAACTGTTTAGAGTAAAAATGTCATCTTCGAAGAAGTGTGAGTTATTATTATTTGCTCAAACAGAAATTTTCAGAATAATTTTAAAAAGAAATAATAATTACATTTTTTAAAGCTTCCCTTGCCAGACAACAATATTTTTTAAGAATTTTTTTTAAAAACGAATGCTTGAGATTTTATTCGTTTAATAAAAATAATTCATCCGAACTTTATTTTGCATTCTAATATTTTCATTTCACTATCGGTGCGGATAACTCCAGTCGAACAAATACGTTCCGACGTTGAAATTACCACCCCACAGAGGGCAACTCGATTTCATTTTGTAAGAAATCCCTTCGAAAGGGAAGATCTTCCCGACACTGTTATCCCTGATGAGGAGTTAGGATGTCTTTCCATATTTAAGGATTTATACTCCACTCAGTGGCAACAGCTAAAAAAGAGGGAATTGCGGTAGGGGGGAAGTGTAATCAGAATGGATTGTCCATCCAGAGCGTCCTTTTATCGCCATATCTTTCTCCAAATGTAGGAGGGGGGAGGGAAAAATAAGTCTCCGTTTTACAAGTGACGAACTGCCGGGGTTTATGTAAGTGGAGCATAACAGTGTATTTTATCCTTTATTACTTATGCTTCTGGAGATAAACAATTTCTTTTACGTGAACTATATACGCGGAGCAGATTTTTATTTTCCCCACTCAACCAGCCATCTTTTCCCTTCCGCCAATTTAATCCCGCTTTTATAGCGTTATATATATCTTAAAATGATTTTGGTTTAGGGATGAATGGCGACAAGAAGGGAAAAAATTAGATTTTATATGAATACAGCGACTAATATTCGTAAGAGCTAGGGTTGCTTGTAAGGATAACATAGAGTTAACTTATGTGGATAATCTTTAGGACTAAGATTTTTTTTACGTATTTATATTTTTTATTTTACATGCTTTTCCTCTTTTATTAATATTTTCCACCTTTAAATTTAATTATTAACGCATTACTTATGTACAATATATTCAATTAAGCGTCTAAAAATATCAATGTAAAGTAATCATGCCATGGTGGCTCGGGGGATGGAGCACTCGCCTCCCAATAAGGTGACCCAGGTTCGAATCCCAGAGACGGCTGATCGATATGAATTCCATCCGTACCGACCACGGAGTGCACGTAAAATATATTCATTGGTAGATGGATCATGCGTTACAATCCCCCTTGCTGTGAGGCTAACCGTGGGAGGTTAGCGTGGTCTTCCTCTCCATGTAANCAATTTTATCCCCGCTTTTATAGCGTTATATATATCTTAAAATGATTTTGGTTTAGGGATGAATGGCGACAAGAAGGGAAAAAATTAGATTTTATATGAATACAGCGACTAATATTCGTAAGAGCTAGGGTTGCTTGTAAGGATAACATAGAGTTAACTTATGTGGATAATCTTTAGGACTAAGATTTTTTTTACGTATTTATATTTTTTATTTTGCATGCTTTTCCTCTTTTATTAATATTTTTCACCTTTAAATTTAATTATTAACGCATTACTTATGTACAATATATTCAATTAAGCGCCTAAAAATATCAATGTAAAGTAATCATGCCAGGGTGGCTCGGGGGATAGAGCACTCGCCTCACAATAAGGTGACCCAGGTTCGAATCCCAGAGATGGCTGATTGATATGAATTCCATCCGTACCGACCACAGAGTGGACGTAAAATATCTTCAGCGGTAGATGGATCATGCGTTACAATCCCCCCAGCTGTGAGGCTAACCGTGGGAGGTTTACGTGGTTTTCCTCCCCTTGTAACGCAAATATGTGTTAGTTTTATCGAAAGTCCTCCACGAAATCTAATTTGTTCCAATGATAAATCCAGGAGTTCTCTCGCCTTTTGGGTTGGATTCAAAATTACAAGGCTATGGAGTTGAACGTTGATAGTCGTAAACACTGCTGAAGGCCGGTTATGAAAAAAAATATAAAATGTGAAGCATTTTTGTTTGGAAACTCGATTATATTTTCACAATAGCACATTTTTGCTTTCAATATTTGAAGCATAGCTTTAATTTTGAAAATTTGAGACTTTATGAGTAATTGTGGGTATACCTGTATTTGAAATTTTAAATTTCCAATGGAGTGTAAATAGAATTTTGCTATGAAAAGTATCTCCGGTGTTATAGCGATCTCTCAATACTCGATGCAAAACCCAAAACATTTTTATAACAGCCTTTGGGCTGACATTGAAACAAAAATAATTTCAATGGGACGCTATGTGTTTATGAAATGGCACGTGCAGAAAGCGTAAATCGAAACAGTTTTTTAATGACTCGAGACCTTAATTGCCCAACGATATAAAAAAAATCAGTTATTGAAAACTTGAAGGGAAAAGGTTTCTACTGTTTGTTCTGTTCTGTACCAGTTAATTTATTCCAAACGAGTTTCAAATTAAGTTATTAATTCTGTCAACAGATGGCGTTCGTGAGGGGGAAAAATTATCGAATAATTTTTCTAAAAGAAACGCAATTTGCCTGTGGAGAGCTGGGGATCGTGAATTCGATTCCGACAGCCGACTAAATAACTGAGGTGTATATGGATTATTTATTCCCAACGAATTTCAAATTAAGTTTTAATTCCGATAACAGATGGCGTTCGTGACTGGGAAAAATTATCTAATACTTTTTCGAAAAGAAACACGATTTGCCTGTGGAGAGCTGGGGATCGTGAATTCGATTCCGACAGCCGATTAAATAACCGAGATGTATATGGATGTGATCGGGAAATATGTCGTGGCTGAAAATGTGTGTGTTCTTCCACGCGGAAATCAGAGCTCCGCTTTTTTACAAGCATCCAAGCAATATTCGATTTTTATTCGACATCACTTAACATGGTCTGCCACTAAATTCTGTACCTTTGGTTCATGGCAACCCTCCATAAATGAATTGAAATTAGTTTTTGTTTCTAAATATTGAGCATGTTGTTCCCCATGAAAATCAGAATTCCTTCTTAAATATCATTCAACATGTTCTGCCACTTACTTTTTCAAAATTGATTCATCGTGATTCATTGAATAAACGAATTGAAATTAGTTTTTGTTTCCAAATACTGAACATGTTGTTCCCCATGGAAATCGGAATTTCTTCCTAAATATCATTCAACATGTTCTGCTACTTACTTTTGCAACATAGATACATGAGGATTTATTGAACAAATGAGTTGAAATTAGTTTTTGTTTTTAAATACAAAACATTCTTATCCATACGATAATCGGTGGATTTTTTTAGACATGCTTTTTTTTTTAGACACGAGAGATTATTTAGTGGCAGAACATGCCTTAACATGTTCTGTCACTAAGTCCCTCAATTTTAATTCATCGTTTAACTCCAGTAAGTCAATTGAAATCAGCTTTGTTTTTAAATATTAAAGTTAACTTAATTTACACATTGACGCTTTTAGTTGCAATCTTAAAACAAGATATTGTGTTACCAATTTCGCCTAAAAAAAATAAAATAAATTGTAAAGTTAGGCCCCTCTGGAAAATATTCCATTTCTTCCAAAAAGGTAGCTAACAGGAGCTGAAGAGTGCTGAAGGGGGGGTGTACAGAATCTCCAATCATCCGGCTCTATAATGGACGGCCGGATCGATCTCATTCCTCCCCCGTCCCCCTTTGCCTGATTTGCATTCAATTTTCCGAGAGAGTGGAAGCGCCCGGGAAAAGGGGGGCAGGCTCGGGTAAAGTGGCCGGAGTGTATTTAATGGATCGAGTCATTGGGCGATGATGTGGGAAGGGGGCAAGAGGGCACATCCATTCCACATCATTGTCACGAGGAAATGGTGCCCCTCCCCACCCTTCCAGACGTGCCACAGGAAGGAGATAGTGCTGTTGGCGTGTGAAAGGGGCGCCGATTATGGGACCTAGTGGGAGAGGGGGGTCCCCCTATAGTTACCGATACTGGAATATATTTACGAGGGAAGTTCCTCCTCTTAGGTTTGGTATATCAAAGAACCCAGAGTCAGAATATGTCACCATCTGAGTATGAATAAAATGGGATCGGCACGTACCGACTGAAGCCTGGTTTTGAATTGAGATTTGAATGTTGATGGATGTATGAGGAAGAGAGAGAGAGAGAGTCTGGGTCCACCTACTTTTGCTATTTTCTCATCGTCTTGACGAAAGCTAGATTATTTCGTTCGCAAGTTGAGAAGTAATGCCGGGCTAGATATCTGGACGTATTGTGCTTAGTATTCGAGGAAATTCCGTTTCAATCAGAGACATAAAAGAGAGATATTTACAAGTGAAAGCAATATTCTCCTTATGATGCAGTTTAAGTTAAAAAAAAGAATGTTTCGGAAGTTGAAATTACATTATTGACCACATAAACTTTTCGTTGTTGAAATCGGTTTGCACTTGCTTACGTTCGTGTATCAGTTGTTTAACATTGTAATGCAATATAGTAAAAATAAATACAAATAGGAAGTATATAAAAAATCTCCGGAATAATGACCCATTACACACATGCTTAAACATAAAAATATCGAGTTTAAACTCGTGCCAAACATGTAACTATTAAAACACTGCAGCGGGTCTAATAATTTGGTGCAATAATTATAATATACTAATATAATACCTGATATAATAAATATTCCATATGTATATAATATATCGTCTACTTTGACCTATTGATACACGAACGTAAGCAAGTGCAAACTGGTTTCAGTCCTGTGAAAACAATTCAGCTGTAGACTATCATCTGATAATTAGGATTTTGCAAAGAATCTTATAGTGCTTCTGATAATTAATTCAGGGACTGTAGAACCCATATAATAAGATAAAAATACAAAGAAAACAAGAAAATAAATTAAAAGAAGAAACGTTTTTTTAAAGATATAATTTTTTCTTTAAAAGTGATTAAAAATAATTTATTTTAATGCTTTAAAATCAAAAATTCAGAAAACACAGTAATGAAAAGACGTAATATCGTCGCTATCTCACACGATTATATCAGCAAATTAGAATGCTATCAAATATTGTATAAATGTAGCCAAAGCAGAATATATATAATATTATAGAGCAGGAAAATTCATAAGGTCTAGCCTTACACAATATTTAGGGAAGTAACGAATTATCAATGTACTAATTAAGTAAGCGAATAATAAAACTTCACCATCACCTTCAACCAAGATTATCACAGATTGATTTTAAAGTCCTTTATACCTTAAAATTATTCCTGTCTCGGAAAATATTTTAAATCTAAAGTTGTTGCTTGATTTGAATGTTTAGGGAAAAATCGGAATGTTTGGCAGCTCTGTTATTGAAAAAAATATCGAATTAAAACGAACTTGATGCCAAATATTTTAATTCGACACTATTTCCATTCTATGAAATAAATCAATTATAGTTATTTGTATTTCATTTCATAGATACTATTGTTTCAAGTATATTTAGGAATATTTTAAAATTATATCAAGTTCATTTTAAGTTCCACAAATGAGTTTCTCCATATAGCAATTTTTAGAGTAGATTTTTAGGGAGATCTTGCGAAACCAAAATAAAACTAAGTTATTTTTTTATAACCATCGTTGAACAGCTGACCCATTTTTTTTTTTGGGGGGGGGGTTTGCGACAACCAATGTTCAACTCCATAGCCGTGTAATTTTGAACCCAATCCAGAAGGCAAGGGAACTCCTGGATCAAATATTGGGAGAAATTTGCCTTCAGGGAGAACTTTTTGGATGGAACTAACCCGCATTTGCGTGATATGAAGAGGAAGACCACGAGCACCTCCCACGGTTAGCCTGATGTCAAAGGGACTCTAGCCCATGATCCGTCTACCACTGAGGATATTTCACGTCAGCACTGTGGTCGGTGCAAGCCGGAAGTGGATTCTTATCAACCAGCCATTTCTGGGATTCGAACCCGGTTTAACCCATTGGAAGGCGAACGCTCTATCCCCTGAGCCATCGCAGCTCAAACTAAACTATATCTAAAACGTGAAAGAAAAGTGAAACAAGTTATAATAAAATATTATGTGGAACTGATATTCTTTAAATATGTGAATGCATAATGGCTGAACTGGCGTTTAATTAACATTTCGACTATCCACTAGGAAAAGGTTCGATTTGCCCATCAGAGCTTTTCAGAAACTTATGCCATTTGTAGAAAAGTCTAATAATATGCTTTAAATCAGCTTTATAAGGCAAATAAAGTTCTAGATTCCAAAGAGGCTAGAGTGAAATGTTTTAATAACTTTCAAGAGAAGAGTTTTATGGCTTTTGGGGGATACCAGAAATGCATATAAAACGGCGAAGAAAAGCTGTCTTCCAGATTAAGGAATGTTAATGACTCGTGTAATAAACCCAAACCGCTCACCAGGGGGGGTTAGTAATTGAATTTTCTCATTCCTCTCTGAACACTTAACATTAAACGTTTAGCCCAAAAGAGACGTTTAACTCATCAAGGTTATAATTCTTTAAGAAAGACCTATTAACGTCTAAACAGATTTCAAGATGGCGGTCATATAGTGTGCTGTTACGTGACTAAAAATTGCTTATTTTTCTTCTTGATTGTTCTGTGAATGCTGAAACACAAGTTGAACGCAAAAATGTGTATCATTGATGTAACTAAGAAATTAAGAAATATTCAGACATTATTAATTGATGATTAAAAGGGTAAGAGATAAGATTAAACACATGAGTAAAACTGGAAATTTTCTCATTAATTTTATCTCTTCTTCAACATGTCTGGTAGAAAAATTTTTTCTACTACATATTAGTCAAATTGTTTTTACAGAAAATTTTGTTCGGATACAAATAAATAATAGTTTCATCCAAACTTTGAAACTCGGTCACCTGAGAGCAACCATGCCAGGCATTAAAATAGGATTTTTTGTCCACTTTACTATTTCTGGAACGATACAGTAAAAGAAACAATTTCTCTTCTAATACTGTATTCTAGATATTGCCATGATGTCGAAAATTATATTTTATGAACTATATATATATATACAGTCATACCCCGCTATAGTGAACACGGTTTATAGTGAACTCCCGGATACAGTGAACGAAATGTTCGATCCCGTGCCTTGCTATACCCGTATAATGTTATTTTTTGTGGAAATAGTGAACCAAAAAAATGATGAAGTTGGATATAATGAACTTTTTTCTGTCTTCGACTGATTTTTTTCTTCATTTTTTGTAATAATTTTGAAATTTCTACTTCAAAATAAATATATATACCGATTTTTGAAACCATTTATAGGTAGCGATAAGCATTTTTTTCTTGTTTGCTTCTTTTATCTTACTTTCCCATCCCTAAACAAATCAAGTAGATGTTTCCAAAGCAGGCAGATGATGCACCTGTAAGGTGTCAGTGGGATCAATATGCATTTTCTGTCAGAGGGAATGAGTAATTATTCATTATTAGTCAAAGAGTTGGATCCTAATATGTGTTGATAAGGCCCTCATTTCAACTCCTTTTTGCTCTCAGTGCAGTTGAAAAAAGCCTGCAAACAAATGTCTCAAATTTAACTATGGCGAGCAGTAAACGTAAAATTTTCTTCATTGATGATAAAATGGGCATAATCAGAAAAATTTAAAATGGATGTAATCAAGCAGATATTTGCAGGGAATATAAACTATCCAAATCTACAGTTCGTAACATGTGGAAAAATAGGCAATTAACAATTTCTGCTCTTGAAAAAAATTTAAATGGCAGAAAAAAGTTGAGAAAAGCAGATCACAAGGATATTGAAGAAACAATACTGAAGTGGTTCAGCATTCAAAGAAGCCGCAATCTTTCAGTATCAGGACAAATGTCGATGAATTTGCTAAGCGATTTTACGAGATACTTTTATGTGCTCGAATGGCAGGTTAGACAAATTTAAAAAGTGGATTAACAGAAGTTCAGGAAAAATTATCTCAGAGTCGGGAAATGTTTCCATATCTGATGTTGAGGACTGCTCAACAGCTAAAGATTACAAATTTTTTTTATTTTTTTGTACGCAGGACGAAGAGTAATAAAAAATAACAAATTTTTTGCTACTACATAATATTTTTCAGTCATNTATATATATATATAACAATGAGAGGGAGATTCACATGGAATAATGTGTGTACACATTGATTAGAAAGATCAAAAGGAGAAGAAGAAAAAAATTATAAAGACACGAGAGCTGTATGGTTGCTGTCCTCTGGAGAAACACGATATTATGCTCACCAAGTTTAAATATTCGTCACAAATTTCGTCATCAGATGGTGCTTCACAAGAAGAAAATTCCATAAAATTAAAGCTTCCACTGCATGCCAGACTGTTCCAGCTTACTTTATTACACCTTAAATTATGTTGTTTTTGCAAATGGGGATTTTTAAATGGTAATAGTTTTCCTTACCAGCTTATTGAAGAATTTTATAACCAATTTTAAAATTTGGTAAAATTAGTCTCGTGTTCCCAAAACGGTACGGTACAAACAGCGCACTTCTATTTCTTCCTGTTTTTCTTTTCCTATTATCTCTCTTTCCTATTATTCTCCTATTCCTATTATTCTCTTTCCTATTATCAGTGATTTTTGAAAATGTGGTGCTTGTTTTGTGATTTTACACATAACGTGAATTATTTTCTTCATTCGACTAAAAAGGGGCTTAAAGAAAACTTTCTATATAATTCAAAAAGTTTAAAATTAATTTTCATGAAAAGAGGGGAAATTGGCTGCTTATAACTCTAGATGAAATATACCGCTGTAATCACATGACTTAGTCTAATCACGTAGTTGAGCTTGGCGTTTTATTAGAACTGGTTTATTATCACATTGAATCAAATTTTGGATAAATTTGAGTTGGGTGGTGGTACGTGACGTCACACGTGAGTGTCGAATTTGATTGGCTGTTGAATCATGGCATAAAGAGATTACTCGTTTTACCCTCGTGTGACGTCGCTTGCGTACATCCAGTTAAAATGTTTGATTAGATGTGTATTATTTTCTGCAAAAAAAATCTAATCCAGGAATGAAACAAAAAGTTGAATAGCATTTAAAATTATCCATTTTAAACGATTATTGCGTGTATATATATTTGAGTTCCACTTTTTGTTAAATATTAATCATTTTACTTGTATTTCTATTTAAATATTTGGGGTAAACTCTTAGAATAGATATTTTCAGATTAATTAAACTTTGCTTTTTGATTTTAAAGTTAAATAATTTGGTATAATGTTGGTATAATTTGGTTAAATAATTTGGCTCGCCTTGATATTCACCTTTTAGAAACATTTTAAAAAGCGTCTAATTATAATTGTAAAATAAAACTATAAATAAAAACTCAGTATGTAGCAGAAGATTAAAAAACAATCGTCATTTTTATAAACTTTTTTTACTTTTGCCTAGAGTATTTAGTTCCCTTAACTCACCAATAAAGGCAGAAAGCAAATTTTTTGTAAACAAATGTTTTTTGCTCCTAAATAAAAGTGGAAATTACAAAATTTACCCAAAAAAGGATTAAACTAACTGAACAAAATCAAGCACACACATCTTGGTCCAAGGATTTCAAAATATCACTTTATTAAATGGTATTCCCATTATCATCAGTAAGGGTTCTTTATTTATTTTTACCACAGGACAGTTTTTAGAGTATAAATAATTTACAAAAAAATAGTTTTGTTTCTGAGAAATTTTAAACCTAATTTTGACTAAGGAAAATCAGAATGAAAATTTTTTTTGCTGTTAAGAAAAATCGATTAGTAGTCATCATCTACTCAAAAAGTTAAAGAAGCGAACCAAATGAGAGCATTAAATTTCATACCAAACAAATCATACTCCAGTTCAAAGCAGTCTCAATTATAGAAAGCTAAGACAAAATTTAGTTTCTGAAAACAGTTGGCTCTTTAAACGCTTGCTCTTTGCAATTAAAAAAAATCGATTAACAGTTACCATCTACTCAAAAAGTTCGAACCAAATGAGAGCATAAAATTTGCATATCTAACAAAACACACTCCAGTTTAAAACAGTCTCCATTTATTTCATTATATTGAACTAAGACAAAATTTAGTTTCAGAAAACAGTTGGATAGTCAAAACGCTTGCTCGTTGAAATGTAACAACACTGTAAACATAAAAGAACAAAGCGGGATAACCCTCTATTTCGAACATTCATAACAGAACCCATTCTAGGAGGAGATGTACCCATTCACCCATTCGAAATGAATGGAAGTTGACACATAAGGCAAAATAATATAACGTCATATCATTAAAATCGGATTAATTCCGCAAAGTGGTTCACTCTCTTCCTCTTGGAGGAATAAAATAATCAAAACACTCTTCACAATAGAAAGTCATTCCTCCCTTAATCCTCCATCTCGGAGGAAAGGGGGGATTGAATTTGATAGGAGACTCCAGTATCTCAGTGTGGCACCCTCAGTGACACCTTTTGTGTGGTTGTCCACACTTCGATGGGGGGTCTCTAGATGCAGTAGGGGTGTAATAAGCCTTTTTCCCTCACCCGAAATTGCATCCAATTGAGATGCTGCCCTCCCTCTTTTCTCAATTCTCCATTTGTGACCCCTCTCCCCTCTCTGAATCTTGGGATGGATACTCTGTGTGTTCCGTTAACAAATGTCATTCAACAGGAATAGGAACAACTGGAATCTATCTCAATCAGTGGTCGGAAAACTACATTATTTTTGTAGTTAACTACATCTACTTTTTTATTTTTATTTTTAAATGCAATGACTACAAACGAATGTAGTCACTACTTTAAAGACCCAAACATAGCTCGAAAAATTAATTTTTACCCTGGCCAAATTATTGACGCACTATATGTAAACTCTTAATTATCAGCTGATACTATACAGCTTTATTGTTTTTACGCGACTGAAATCGGTTTTACACTTGTTTGCGTTCGTGTATTAATTGATTAAATTAGACGATAAGTTATACGATATCTAATTATAAGACGCAAAAATTAAATAAATATCTTTTTAAATTACTTTTTGCTATATATATATATCT
>NC_092210.1:4208936-4212271 GCF_043381705.1 Parasteatoda tepidariorum
TATATATATATATATTGAGAGAGTTGGGGAGGAATCTGTTTCTATGTTACATATAAAGGTTTCGAGGAGGTTCGCAGATTGATTTCGGGGGGTATCATCACCCTCCCCTTCCAAAAGCGAAAAGAATGAAAATAGAAGGGGGTGGTTGAGTAAAAGGGTTCCTCTAGAGAATGAAGAAAGGGTGAGAGACAACAGTGACCACATTACGTCAGCATCTTTTCCACTAATCGTCACCCTCTCTCTTTGTTGGACAGCTGGTGCTTGACAGATGGACACACACTGTTAGAAATTTCCCGCTTATAGAAAAGAACTCGCTGAATTTGTCCTCTCTTAAATGGGGGTCGATATCTACCTCCTACAATAATAAAATCAAAACATATTGCTGTTATTTAACGGGAAAATGCCACGAACGGAACCTTGTTTGTTGTAAATTCGCAATACTTTTCAGGATTATTTGTTACTTATATGTATGTTACTTATAATATGTTCCTTGAGACGTGATGACTCAGGGGATAGAGCGTTCGCCTTCCAATGAGATGAACCGGGTTCGAATCCCAGCGATATTGGGTCGATACGAATTCTGCATCCGGCTTACACCCACCACGGTTCTGACATGAAATATCCTCAGTGGTAGACAGATCTTGGGTTAGAGACCCCTTGCCGTCAGGCTAACCATCGGAAGTTCTCTTGGTCTTCCTCTCCATGTAACGCAAATGCAGGGTAGTTCCATCAAAAAGTACTCCACGTAGGAAAATTTTTCCGAATGCTTTGTCCAGGAGTGCTCTTGTCTTCTGGGCTACGAAATTGAACATTAGTAGTCGTAAACCTAAAGATTGTGTTGGCTGTTCAACGGCTGTTATAAAATCAGATAAAATGATATGTCCCTTTCTTTCTTGTGCTGTTTTACAGTACTCGATTGTAATTTCAATTGTAATATACTAAAGTACCTGATTGCAATTGCTCTTATATGGGCTCAGCGATATCATTGCAGCTGATTTATTTTAGCTTCCATAGTAGTACATAGTAGTACAATTTCTTCCCAAAATCATTTATTTTATAACCGCCGTTGAACAGCCGACCCAAATTCGAAGTTGAACCCCTACCAATGTTCAACTCCGTAACCTCGTAATTTTGGACCAATTCAGAAGACAAGGAAACTAATGGATCAGTACCCCCAAAAGTAGGATTTTTTATGGAACATGGAGGACATTGTGACTCTACAGATTTAACGTGCATCAATCACCATTTACTACACAGATAGTCTTCGGCTGGCGGGGATCGAACCCTCATCTTCGGCTCAGAGCTCTACCAACCAAGCTATCTTTGCCTATCCCACTATCATTTAAAAAAATGTCAGAGTTTGTCTAAATAATTCACTCAGATTCAAAACACAAAGTAATTAGTGTTTGAAAAACCTATGACTCATTTATCCTAGCACTCTTATTATATTCAGTGACTTCAGTCACTAATACTTATCAAGATTATTTGATATGTCATTTATTGCATTCTTTCTTGCACTGCTTTAAAGTACTATTTCAATTGTAATTTTCCGATTGTAGCAACCTGATTGCAATACCTGATTACAATTGTAGACAGCTGGTGGCTGATTGATACGAATTCTGCTCCCGGCTAACCCCGACCACACTGCTGATGCAAAATATCATCAGCGGTAGACGAATCACGGATTAGAATCCCCTTGCCATCGGGTTAAATTGGAATTTTTTGTAGTTTTCCTCTCCATGTGACGCAAATGGGGATGAGTTTCATCAAAATGTCCTTCACAAAGGCTAGTTTGTCCCGATGTTTGAAATCGGAATTTCCTGGTCATCTGGGTTGGGTTTTACATTACAATGCTATGGAGTTGAACATTGACAGTCGTAAACTCGAAACTGTGTCGGAGGTTTAACGCCAGTTAAAAAATATATTAAATAAATAAATTGACAACAATACGAAACGGAATGTTTCAAAGGGAATTCCACAACCAAACGAATCCTATATCTGTGGTTTGTTATAACGGGGTTATTATAAATGGAATGATCTTATTGTCAAGCTATAATGTCGATGAGAAAAAAAAAACTTTCGTTGCACTATTCCAATTGGAGTTTCTAAACATTATTTCTACTCAAAAAAAAAAAAAAAAAGTATAAAAAAAAAGGGAGTGGATATGCATAATTCCCAAATTAACTGATGGGGTCTCCAAAAATCACAAATCCGAGAATATTCGTTCAGAAAAGTCAAATCTCACATTCTCACTTTGGCGAGAAATATTAATAAAAGAAAGAAAGAAGAAAAAAAGAAAAGGACGTGCGACAGCGATAAATAATAACCTGCCACATTTGATTATCCACGCTTCCGGAAACTGAGCCAAAAAATTAAAATAAAAAGAAGCCAAGGCTTGGCGAGGAGTGACAGCTTATTTCGACCTTAATGCATAAAATATAGAATACGCTAACGGAAGATAAGGTGTGGGAGGTTGGAGCCCCCCCACGTGTGACCATATTGCGCAAGCCCTCCCTCCTGGTGCAAGTGCCAGGCGGTGCCCCCTTCACCACAAGGGGCGGAACGCTTTAAAAAAATGGCATCGGAAAAATATTTATTGGTTGGGACATGTGAAACCGATGTGTGTGTGTTGAGCACGCGTAGCAGTTGGCCGTGTCAGTAGTATTCTTTACATTTAACACTATCACGTTTTGACACGTGTCAGGGGAATGCATGAACGCAATTTTTAAAATTAGATCTATTATTTCATTCATGAACACAAATACGTAATTTGTGAGTGCATTTAGACATCTTGAAAACTTTCTTGTCAGATTCTAACTTAAGAAAAAGGGAGGAAGGAGGTACACAATCGCTGAAAAGCTTAAGAGGACGCTATACTACCGAAGAAACTCTTCATGGCAAATTCTTTTTCGCGGACATAGGTAATTTAAAATTAAAGTTTAGAGACTTGTGAGTTGAATTAGACGTCTTTTAAGCTGTCTTCTCATTCTCTACCATTAAAAAAAAGGGAGAAATGCGGTACACAATCACCGAAGAACTTCGAAGGACGCTATACTACGGAAAAAACCCTTCCTGGCAAATTCTTTTTCCCTGACATAAGCAATTTAAAATATAAAGCATAAAAAAGTGAGCTCAAGTTTATCACAAAGTTTCAAATGCTGGAAAAATGTCTTAAAAACATCAAAATGCGAACGAATTTTGGCAGGATTGCGCAGTGAGAAAGTAATCCTGACATATTTTGTTTGTATCTTCATATTTCCACAAAATATTTTCAGCATTTGAAACTCACAAATTAATATATATATATATATATATATATATATATATATACACTG
>NC_092210.1:4213206-4263807 GCF_043381705.1 Parasteatoda tepidariorum
TATATATATATAAGTTAATTAAGAAAAATTATTAATAAATAAAATATTAAAAAGTTTAAAAAATAGGAAAATTAAAAAGCCGGAAAGCAAAAAAAAAATAAGGAAAGGATATGATCTTGTTATTAGCTCATACGATATTTTATATGTTTTCCTTATTAGGAAACATATATACTTATTAGGAAACATATATCCCCGTTTACCATACCAAGGGCGTAAAGGTTGGTAAATAAATCATAGTTTATCGCAACAGTTCAAAGTGAAAAATTTCAAACTATCTCCCTAATATTTATGGTGAAAAAAAAGTCTATATTTACTTGCGAAGCAAAAACGAAGCGTTATAGTTTTGTATCGTTAAGGCTCGAAAGTCATTTATATGCATATTACCGATCTAATCTTTAGATTAACTAAGATAATCCGTTAAAGTGGGAAATAAAGTGTTATCATAGTTAACCGAGTGCATTTCCCGTATTCTTAGATTTCAAAATTTTGTTTCTCTAATTCTATAAACCTTATTTGTTGATTGTTTGATTCTATTTATTGACTTTATTCTTTAGTCATTGAAGAATAAATAAATGACATTATGTTAATTAGTATAATATTTTAAACCATTTGATTCTTTGTATTATAATTTTTAAAGACATTGTTGATTGATTCTATCAATTAATGTGTCGATTCTTTGATAGCAGTAACTTTATTCTTAAGATATTGAAAACACAGTCGGACTTCTATTTAACGAACTTCCATTTTGCGATTTCTTTTTCGAGGAACCAGGAACATTTTGGAAATTTCTTCTTGAAATAACCTCCAAATAGCGCAGTGAGTTTTCTATTTAACGAACTTTTCTTTGAGATCCAGTTTCCTTATTTCACGAAATATTTCGGAACATTTTAAATTGTTGATGCATTTTATGGGGGAAATGACCTTGAATTGATTTTTGAAGCCACTTCACTTTTAGAGAAAGCAGTAAAATCCCCTTTCCCTTCTTATTTGTATTTCAAACGGAAAACTCTGACAAAATTAACGGATTTTATCAGCAGCAATTGAACATAAGAATGCATGTGATAATGTATGTTTAAAATGACTTTTAAAACAAACGCAGCTATAATTTTATACATATATTTAGCTTTCTTTTAGTTGAAAATGTATGAAGCATGTGCTGGATAATGTTTTGCTCTATTCTTGCTTTCCATGCAGATTTCTTTTATGGTTAAGATTTATAAAATAAATAGTAGATACTAGTTTACAAGATGAAGATGCCTCTTTTGCTATTTTAATTGCGTCCAGTGTTTATGAATTTAAAACATGTTTTGTGTAGTATAAGTATTTCAAAAGGTGATTTTCTATTTAACGAATTTTCCATGTAACGAACTTAATATCGGGATTTAGCGACATCGTTAAAAAGAGGTCCGACTGTAATATTATGCCTATTTAAGTGTAAAGAAACATAGTTGTTATTCAAGCAAAAATCTTATATTTCACTTTAACAAGTTGTCCTGAGGGTAATTTGAAGATGACTAAAGTAATTTTAGAAATCAAAAAAATTACGGTTAACTCTGATTAACATGCACATCAGTGAAATAAGGTGCAAATTAACTGATTACTCACTTTCGTTGTAACATATAGATCACCTTCTCTTAACATTTCTGATGTGTAACGAACGAATTGTTGCTTGCTTGAGAGGATGTAAAACTGTTCCACTGCCATGCAACCATCATTGCAGGGAAAACACGTTGATTGAAATCAGGGCTGAAAGCGCGTTTCTTATTACAAGGAAAAACCTATGGTGATAGCTTGTTTTAAGCAGGGGGGGGGGAATCTGTTTTATTTCCCCTTCCCTTATTTTGTTGTTGTTAAGGCTTTAAAAATACCCCCAGGAAACATTTATTACATTTTTTATTGTAATTTTAGTATTTTATTTCTTATTTTATTAAGTCCCTGACCAAATTATTAGACGCACTATAATATTCTATGTAAAATCCTAATTATCAGGTGATACTATACAGCTTTCTGTTTTTTACGCGGTTTGTACTTGTTTACGTTAATGTATCAATGGGTCAAATGAGACGATATATTATATAAATTTGACGGTTGGATAAATTAGAGGATATATTATATAAATATAAAATACTTATTATATCAGGTATTATATTAGCATATTATAATAATTAGATCAAATTATTAGAAGCACTGTAGTGTTTTAATAGTGACATGATTTGCACGAGTTTATAGGCAATACTTTTATATTTAAACATACATGCAATGGGTTTTTATTCAGGAGATTTTTAATATACTTACTATTTGTTTTTATTTTTAATGTATTGCATTATAATGTTAACCCATTGATACAGGAGCGAAAACAAATGTAAACCAGGTAATCATCCGAGTAAAAACAATGAAGCTGTATAGTATCACCTGATAATTAGGATTTTACATAGAATATTATAGTGCGCCTAATAATGTGGCCAGAGTCGCAAATATCGTATGTGCATCAACATTTTTCAACACGCACAGAATTAAATCTTCATATCTTATGCCATAAAATTAATAAATTATTGACCACTGTTTATTTCTTTCCAAAAACTTTATCATCTACCATAACAAATGATGTTTGTAGTTAAGTTTACTAAGGAAAAGCATCGAGAAAATGAAAATCGTAAATATGTCGTTGAAAAATTCTGACTTTTT
The DNA here is from genome assembly GCF_043381705.1 of Parasteatoda tepidariorum. Lineage (NCBI taxonomy): Eukaryota > Metazoa > Arthropoda > Arachnida > Araneae > Theridiidae > Parasteatoda > Parasteatoda tepidariorum. Next base: position 4,215,892 of record NC_092210.1, read on the forward strand.
TATTTAATGTAGAGAATGATTTTTTCTGAATTCTCTAAAATGGCATTTAAGATCTACTATGCTTTGAAATTTTAAGTTACTATAAATTCCTGATAAAAGATACTCAATGGTGAAATTCTATAGGAAAAAGCATGGAGAAGTCTAAAATCAAACTTTTAAAGGGAAAATAAAAATTTAAAAAAAAGGTGAGGGACAAAATACTTAAAATTGAGGGATTCTTATAAAAATATATTTTTAATATTTCAAAATTTTATCTTCCGAAATTCACTAAAATGTCATGTCAAATCCAGTAAGCTTCTTAAATTTCAAATTGTTGTGATTTACTTTCGGAAAATACTCAATGGTCAAAAATTTATGAAAGAAAGAGAAAAAAAAACAAAAAATTAAAATCAAATAGTAATATGAAAATGCAAAATGGCAAGAATAAAACGATTTAAAATTGAAGGATTCTTGTAGGAAAGTTTTTTTCAATGTTTTTGAGGATGATTTTTACATAATTCACTAATGTGTCATTCAACATTCACAAAACATTCCAATTTTTAGGTTCCAAATTTTTCGATTGTGTTACTCTGATAAGAAAGAGCTAAATATGAGCGTGTTTAGAGGGGAGGGGGACAAGTAGTAGGAGAGAGGGGTGAGTCGCACCTTTTAAGGATTTCGAGTAACGTCCCTTGATTAACAAGTCAACTCCCGTTTTCAAGACCCACGCACGAGCGAACTCCGGGAAAACACTGCTCCTTTTATACGATGATCCCCTCTCACTTTTCCTTTTCTCTTCACCCCACCACCCTTAAATCCTTGCTTCAGGATTCAGGAGGGAGGAAAACGGGAATGGATCGTCCGCGAAAACGAGCAGGCGATCTACTTTTCATGGAACGTTGTGCAAAGTGTCACATCGTATGGCGACTTTCCTGGGAAGAGGTTAGCGCGATCAGCACCTCGCTTCGCTGCGCCCCTTGCGCCCCGTTGCCCCGGGCTACCGTCAGAAGTTGACGCCCCCCTCTCTGCCCGAATAATCTAAAGACACTCGAGCTCTTTTCCCGTTTTTTCCCCCCACTTTTCTAGTGTCTCTTTATATATGGTTGCTCGCTTTAATGCGATCGGTTTGACTTTTGGGTCCAATCTTAATCTTATTCGTCTTGAAATTTAGAGGGTTATTTTTAAGCGTGAAAACTGCCAAATCTCAGCAGCTTTTCTCTTTCGTCAAGAAGAGGGGGTGTTAGAAAAAAAAAGGAACTGTTTTTATCGGAGCGAAGGGGTCTTGGAACAGTCACATTATAGTCAATTCCAGTCATGTTTATGACTTTGAAAAGATCGTTTTATTAGATGTTCGGAAGTTTTACTTCGGTCTAGAGTACTGTTAAAGTTTTACTAATTCCGAAAAAATATTGTAAATTGGATATTTGCATTTTTATATTCTCTCCTCATTCCATTAGTTTAAATTAGATTTGATGCTAAGTAGCTTGCTTTTAGAATAAAAATTATGTTTTCTGAGTGACAAGGATGAGGCAATTGTTTTCCTTTTAGTTTGAGTCGTATAGTTCTTGATAAAAAGAATAATTGGCATTTATTACAACATATTAAACATATTGCACAAAAAGAAATTATTCCACTATAATTTAACTCGTTCATTAGTTTGGTTTGTATTATCTTTGATAAAAAGAATCATCTGCATTTATTACGTAATAAACATATTACACAAAAAGCAATTGCTCCACTATAATTTAACTCGTTCATTAGTTTGGTTTGTATTATTTTTGATAAAAAGAATCATCTGCATTTATTACAACGTATTAAACATATTACACAAAAAGCAATTACTCCACTATAATTTAACTCGTTCATTAGTTTGGTTTGTACTATCTTTGATAAAAAGACATAACAACATATTACAAAAACATATTGAAATATTCCACTATTAAATAATTGAAATATTATTTATCTCATTTCACATGAATATTTTTTTTAAGATCAGATGAGTTATTTTAATTTTTGTTCTGATCATATATTGTTTGTTTGGTACAAATTTGAGGCTGAAATGAAAGTTGCCTCATTTCGAGCAATCAGAGTAAATGAGAACGTTGGTTTGTAACGTTTGAAACGGTGAATCCTGAGATTACCAGGAATCGATATAATAAAGCATCAATGTAGGGAATATCGGGTAAGCGTAAACCGGACAATTGTCGTATATCTTTAAAAAAAAAGTAACAGTATAATAGTCATCATCAATAACCTCTTTATTAATAAATCGTATTCCATATACTAATATTTTGCGTCATTTCTTCTTAATTTATCGAAAGGAAACAACTAAAAAAATAAAATTAAAAAAAATATCTAATCTCAGCTATTAAGAGAATTATGTAATATATAAATACGTAATATGCTGCAAGTAATATTTTGAAATAAATTTTTTCTCCAAACAAGCTTATATATTCATGGTAAGGATATGTATATATTATATCCCTTAAATGAAATATGAAATCCTTCAATATAAAATCACCGCCTTAAACAGAAACAATAAAGGAATCTTTTTGCCCCCCCCCCCTCTCTAGAAACGAAACATTTTTTTCTATTACCTCAAAGAAATGCCTGAATTGAGACATCAACCTTCAGTTTGATAAAAAATAATTGCACGAAAGGAATATATANTTGGATGACATCAGTTTTATTTGAAGACTATGTAAGAAAATTGGATCGGAAATTCTTCGCTAAAGAAAGAAAAGTGATACTCTTTATGTATAAATGCACAGCGCATAGTGATCTACCTAATTTGAAAGCAGTAAACTTGCAGTTTCTCCCGCCAAACACAACAGCAAAGTTGCAGCCGATAGACCAGGGTATCATAAAGTGCTTAAACAGTCTTATCGTAAATGTCCTGTCAGAAAAATGATCTTTAATATTGTAAGCATTTGGAAGATTTGTAATTGATAAGCATTAATTAAATAATCCGACAATATTTTGAAAGTCCAAACCGAAACTAAACGGTAAGTCGAACTTCCGATATGTCGAAGTTTTTCGTCAGTCCCATCAGATTCGAGTTATCGCGAATTCACTGTATATATAATATAGCACAATGAATAAATGCAAAAAGAACAACAACAATAAAAAAAAAAAAAAATTAAAAAAAACGAAGAAAATTAAAGAATTCAATTAATTATTCACTGCACATAAGCTGAAAGTATATGGAACTCATAAAATAAGTTCGAAATGTTGAGAAAACGTGGAAAAAATTACAGAATAATAAAAAAGAAAAAGAAAAGTATTCAGAGAAAAAAAAAATTTTTTTTTTGATAAAAATTTAATAAGAGTCCGGAAAAAAAATCTCTTCATCAGCCTACACGATTGATATATTGATGCTTTGGCTATATTGATGCAATATTAGAAAGCACTCCTTTTTGCGGATATAATCGTGTGAGCTGATGAAGAGATTATATTTTTTCCCGAATTTTTATTAAATTTTTATAATTTTTTTCCTAAATAATTTTCTTTTTTTCTCTTTTCATTATTCCGTCATTTTTTGCGTGTTTTCTCTGCATTTTGAACCCTATATTTATATTTTCACTCATGAAAAAGAAATGAGTTTACAATTATTACGATAACATTTTCGTAGCATTTGTTTCTGTTACCCGATTAATATAATTCATTTTGTGTACTTTTGTACATTTTCATTTGTATTGTGTTGTAATCCTTTCCATTAGTACATTTTACAAAGATATCTTGTAATTTAAAAATATGCTTCTTTTTAGTAATCATTTTACTCAACTATGCAGTTTTAAAATGTGGACATTCATTTATATTTTATTGTCATTTTACACTCTTTTGTTATTTAAAAATGTGGACTTTCTCAGCTGTCATTTTAAACATTTGCACTGTTTGAATTTTTCAGCAGTCTATTTTATACATTTATGCTACATAAAAATATGCACTTTTTCTGCTGTCATTTTACATATTTGTGCCGTTTAAAAGTGTAAAACTTTTCAGCTGTCATTTTATACATTTGTGCTATTTAAAAATGAGGACTTTTTCCATATTCATTTTACACTGCTTTGCTATTTAAAAATGTGGACTTTCTCAGCTGGCATTTTAAACATTTGCACTGTTTGAAAATGTTGAATTTTTCAGCAGTCTATTTTATACATTTATGCTACATAAAAATATGCACTTTTTCTGTTGTCATTTTACATATTTGTACCATTTAAAAATGTAACATTTTTCAGCAGTCATTTTATGCATTTGTGCTATTTAAAAATGAGGACTTTTTTCGTAGTCATTTTACACTGCTTTGCTATTTAAAAATGTGTACTTTCTCAGCTGTCATTTTAAACATTTGCACTGTTTGAATATGTTGAATTTTTCAGCAGTCTATTTTATACATTTATGCTACATAAAAATGTGGATTAATCGTGTTTTTAATTTAAAGATACATGTTTTCCATTTCAAAATAACAGTTTAGGAAACTAAACAAATTTTTTTCTCTCCTTCGAAAAATAAGGGGATGAGAGTAAAGAGATGGCGAGAACAGCGTTAACTGGTTTCCAAATAGAATGATGATGAAGTTCTCGAACGAAGGAAGAAAAAAACTTTTAAAGTAAACGCAGTGAAATCTGGTTTTAAAAGTTTCTCAACTGGAAAGTGCTTTGGAAATCGCTTTCCCTTCTGACCCTGGCGACGTGTGTCAACATTCCTAAAAGAATCTTCTAAAATCTAGTGAACTCTTAAAAAAATAAATAAAACGAAGTAAAAACGGGTGCGAGAGTTTTTTAGTGGGGGAGGGGGAGAGATGGTCTCCTGCCCTTTTGAACTTTTTTAGAATGCAGACTATTTTTTTTTTTCGCGATTTATTTTTACTTTATTTCGATTCATAGTACTTCTTTCTTGTTATTTACTTCAAGTTTCTGTTTAAACTAACACAGTTCTGATGGAATAAAATAAAATAAAAAATAAAAACGTTGGCACTTGAAATTCATTTTAAAGCGAGTTTAAACAGCCGAGAGCAAGTCGAAACCTGTTTAGAGGGAGCGTTAAAGATTTTATAAACGAGGTAATCTATATCAGTTCAGATTTATAATCAGGAAAAAAAGGTACCAAAAACCGAGAGATATAACTAGTACCGTTTTATTATTTTTTTTAATTTTCTTTAATGGTATGCAGTAATTCACAGTTAGCAAAATAAAATAAAATAAAATAAAATAAAATAAAATAAAATAAAATAAAATAAAATATACAACCTTTTTTAATCCAATAGCTGCTACTTTTTACTTTGTGATTTCCACGTGATTTTTCAGTAAAATGCTACAGAATAAAAATATCCAAAAAAACAATAGAAAAATGCGATATTTATTAATTAACTAACTGAATATGTTCTTCTAACAGCATGAATAAAAAAATCAATACATCAGTTCAAAATCACACACAAAACTGAAATGCGCTATAGAAACACAGTTGGAAGAACCAGGAAGCTTAATGGAAGAACCAGGCAAGTGACATTTTAGGGGTATTTATGAATCAGTAAAAGCAACATCAGAATTGTTTTTGCCTTCACCTTCATCTTAACATAACTAATCCATATTTGTTTTCAGTTTACTTATATGATTTTTATTTCAAATTAGGCAGTGGTTTATAAAATAAAGCGTACTCTCGTCTTCTTATGAATCAGGAATAAAATAGTTTGGATACCACTTTTTTTCTTCTTACCTTGATAATAGTCTCTTTGAAAATGTCACTTACCTGATTTTTCTACTAAACTCTTCAATTAGTAACAAGAAAATAATTTCAAAATTTTTTTTACTCATTACTATTTGTTGCCCTTCCCGGTGGCTTAACGTTATTAGATTAAGCAAGACACAGAAATTAAAAATAACATAAAGTAAAAATAAACCTTTTGTTGTGGTTAATACCATTAGAATTAACTGTGTTCAATATTACTAGGCATGATGATTTGACTACCATAACATGACAGTCGAAATTGACCACTATCAAGTCATTTTTTCCGGTACATTTCTTTCAAAGGGGGGAGGGAGAGAATTATTTCCACAGCATCGGTATTACAACTGCTTAGTATTAAAGCAATTTTAATAATGACCAAAGGCATCAGTTTAATACATTATAGCTAGATTGGTATAGTTGGTGTTTGTTGCCTTCAACATTTGAGTTTTGTGTGAAATAGATTTATTAGTGGTAGTAAACAAAAGTCAAAATTTTAAAAACAAATAGAACTTTTATAGGATCTTGATAAGGACTTTCTCTATTTGCTCTTTAATTTACTTTTTAAAACATAAGTAGTCGAGAAAAAAAGTTCTTTTAATTATAATTCATTAAAATATCAATACACTATCTTTACTACAACTGGAAAAAATATTTTCTGAAACTACGGAAAACTGTTGTTAAATTCATATTAAAATTGCATCAATTACCATAGTACCAAAATTAATTAAACGTCATCTACGTATGATTATTTTCTACGATTCCCACAAATGGATTTCCCATTAACCTTTTCTCCATTAAATATGCTTTTTAGCACATAGTTTTTTTTTTTTAATTTAAATAAATACATAATACTAATTAAGTATTGGTGTCAATAATAATATGGAGATTTCTCACGGTTTTCAAAGACGAATAAGTATCTTTTCTTCGTTAATTTTTCTTCCTAATACTTTGGCTATTTTTTTTTTAATATCAATTATTATTTTCAGCAATCAATTATTATTTTCAAATCAATTATTATTTTCAAATCAATTATTATTTCATTATTATTATCAATTATTATATCAGCATTTATTATTTTTGTCGTCAATAATAATAAGGCGATATTTTACGGTTCATCTAAAGGAATTAGTACCACTTTTCCATTAATTTTGCCTTTCAATACATAGTTATTTTTTCTCTTTCAATTACCGTGAATTTTAAATTATTTGCTTTTATTGAAATGCGTTTTTACGTAAATGTTGTTCATTGAATATATCTGACACAGAGAATAAAAAATAGTTAATGAATAGAGTACTTGAAATAAGCAATTTTTTTTTATCAAATAGAGCTATAAGCTAGCAAATATCACTGATGTTATCTTTAAAATATTTGATAAATGGAATCGTTTATGGTTAAATTTAAAACAATGGCTAGCACTTAGCCAATCAGAAAATTTCATTTCGTTTTTCTCTCATCCCACTCGAACGGTTCTTCGAAGAATGTTTGTTGACAGTGACCTTCCTCCTGCTTCAAACTATCTGTATGCCAAATTTCATCGTTTTTGATTGGATGGTTTAGGAGTGTATAAAGGACACACGCGGACACGTTTGTTTATATATATAGATATCATTAAATTTTGTATTTATAAGAAATGAAATTTATTGCAATTCTTGAAAATTAAAGTTTTCATTTCTATTATATATTGTATTATTATTGTATTATTTGAATACTTAATAAGCAGGATGTTGCGTTAAAGCTCTTGGTGGCATAAAATAATACCTAAGATAGAATAAAAATATTTATGAACTTTTAACGAAAAAAGATTGATGATATAAGGAAAAAAATTGGGAATTAAAATCACCAAAAACTAGAAACTGGAGAGATTTATCTTTTGCCAGGTACCGATTTTAAGCTTCAATCAAATTTTATTTTTAAAATTTTTCTTTTTATGTTTCTATTCCTTTTTCTTTTTACTTCAATAATTGAGTCATAGTGTGGAAATGTTTTTTACTCTTTTTGTCATAAACACTAATTTGTGACCACAAATAAACATAGTTTCAATTGTAAATAACGCTGTAGCGTAAGAAGCAATGCATGCTACTAAAGTGAGATGCGTGCAGCACTTGAAACGTAACATTTGCAATACTTGCAATAGAATAAAAGCATGTAGGACTTGAACACTTATAACAATAGAATTAATGAAAATTTCTTTAATTGCAAGTAACTAAAAACGCTTAAATTGTTATCTCCATACATTTTTACTTCATTTATTTTTATTTATTATTAATTGCTTTATTTATCATTTATTAAAATTTTTTTTTCTTTTGAAACTGTAAAGCTGGTAACACAAGAACTTATGATTTTAGTATCAGATAGAAAAACGCTGGCTTTTAAGATTCACTCTTCTTTTAAATTTTAGTCGCAAAAATATAGCTTTAGACTGACCTGAAAAAATATTTATGCACATAGTATATATTTTAAATAGGCTGCAAAAAATTTAATTCGTTCGATAATTAATGGTTCTTTAAATTCTGCCAAATTTTTACTACGTTATACACAACATTTTTAAGAACTGTTTCAGCATTTTTTTTTTTTTTGGTTGACTCTATAGGCAACACTGTTTCTCAGAAAAAATAAATAATATTTTAAATCTGTGTAAAGCCGGCTTCTGAAGCGTAAGTTTAAGGAGGGGGGGGGTGACATTCTGTAATGAAATGCCAAGTGATAAATAACAGACTTTAAACTCAAGAACTGCCAAATCACGTCGACAGTTCCAATCTATTTTTAAGAGCAATTTGGATTACTTAAAATGCGATTTAAAGTGCACGTGCTTTTTTGCCATCATCTCGGTAAAGGAACGGGTGGGGGAGGGAATCGGGAAAATTAGGAAGGCAAGGATCGAGTGGGGGGGTGGCGGTCTTAAATGAAGTGTCTACCCCTGGAGGTTCCCAGTTGTCCAAATTCAAGTTGACAGAATTAGTGACATAGAACGTGAAAGAAATCGAATCGCAATCGTCCGTGCTAATCTCTTTTTCTCCTGCAAGAAGAAAAGTGGGAAAACTCCCGATTTTTTTCTATCTCTTTGCATTCCCCCTTATCCTTGATTTGTTTCCTGAAACGTGATAGGGGGGTGGTAGACAAGGGCTGACACTTTTAATTAGTTCCCTTAACCCTCGGGATAACAAAAAGAGGGAAGATTCTTGGCTTGAGGTTCATTAGATAAGAAGAGTTTGCCCTTCTCAAGTCAACTAGGGTCCTTGGTCTTTGTTTCTCTCTTCTTTTCCTTCTTTCTCTCTTTTTTTTTCTTTCCTTTCCTCTGCCTCCCTTCTCTTTAGTCAACTAAGTAACTCCCGTATGCTTTTAGTCAGCGGCAGTGTAAGTGTACACCCAGCTTAAATGTGATTTCGGAATTTGGAGCTAATTTGTGCACTTTTCTCTTTATTCAAAGAAGTTTCTTTTCGCAAGAAGTAAATTGAAATGTTACGATAATAGACGAGAAAAAAGAATTCATTTCAATCTTCAAGAAGATTTCCAAGAAAAATCAAATGATTTATTCCAATGTATCATTTGTAACTTATGTATAGTTTAGTTTTAAGCTTTGCAAACAATTTTTAGTTGATAATTTAGTTATGAACTCTCAAGCGATTTTTAGTGTATAATTTAGTTTTAAAGTTGCAAACGAGTTTTACAGCATAACTTAGTTTTAAAGTTACAAATGATTTTTAGAGTATAATTTACTTTTAACTATCAGACAATTTTTACGGCATAACTCGATTTTTAGTGGTTATTTGACTAGTTTTGAACGAGTTAGCAAACGAGTTTTTAATTTTAAGCTTCCTAGTGTACTACAGTATGACTTATTTTTAAACTTTTTTTACCAACACACAAAACAAATAATGAACGAAAATTAAAAAGAACGATATTTAATCATTAAAGGATAAATATCATAAAGGATCTCATATCAAAATACCATACTTTATTACTCATATAACCATTTTCAAATATTTTTCATATAATGCTTTTCTTTAACAATCTATAACTTAATGGTCAATGAAACTCTGACATCTGTTTTTAAGCTCTAACAGCAAAAATATATACCAAAAAAAATGCGTTTTTTGGAGACTGTTGAGTTGCTTGCTGTGAAGTTGACATGTCTCTAAACATGGCACGCAGCTCTCTACCACGAAACAAAGATATTATGTGTTTGTATAAGAATATTTGAAGGAAAATCTAAATAAATAGAAGGAAAAAAATTCCAAACGACAAGAACGAATGTATTAAAGCCGAAACGTACCAAAGCGTCTAATACAAGCATTTTTTTCCTTCCTTTTGTCGGTTGTACCATGTGTTGTTCACGTGTCCGCGGGGGATGTGTCGAAACGTTGACAGGCGGACAAAGTCTAGCAAAGACTTTCTGTCACCCTTAAACTGTCAATCTTGTCAGCACAGACCACGCGCAGATTAGGTCATGACTCATATCAATACCCACCACCCCCTCTTGCACCTCGACCCACCCCCCCATTGTCTATTTTTGATGTTCAGTTTTTTGTAATATGTTGAATATAATTCTTAAATTTTTTCTGTCTTGTGGAGGAACGCATTATTATTAGAGGAACTGTAATGTGTTCTAAATAGGAGGTGTTGGAACAAATTTATTTTGACATGCATGTTAAACAGGATTAGCTATATGGGCAATTGCAAAAAGGTAAAAAAAAAGGCAAAATTTTACAAATTATCTATCAGTTATCTATTATTATCCATAAACTTTCGTAACTTAATTGAAATTTGGCTTCAAGTATTTTTTTTCCAGAACTGCTGATTTGTGAATTTAGATATCATGTTAGTCTTAATGTACAATTAAAAGATTAAGGAGAAAAAATACTACTAACAGATTCAGTGAATTGATTAATAAATAATTTCTGAAAATTCTTATAGCTTATGAAGAAAACGGAAACGCATTAAGCTTCTCAAAAAGCTGATGTCATAACATTATTACACTTATTATTCAATATTTTTGAAAATTAACAATGTAAAACACATTGAATTTCATAAAAAAAAAAAAAAAAATATCATAAGAAAAACAATATCACAACAGGTATAGAGAGCTTTTTCTCAATAACATTTGCACTGAAAATTTTAAATTTCCATTACCTTATAATAAAAATTTGCAGGAATTTGTTTGTAAAGTACCATAAAAAGTCACTTATTTTCACAATCCTCTGACAATATCATAATGCGTATAGAGAGCTTTTTCTTAATAACATTTGCACTGAAAATTTTAAATTTGCATTACGTTATAATAAAAATTTGCAGGAATTTGTTTGTGAAAAAGTATAAAAAGTCACTTATTTTCAAAATCCTTTGAGTCAAAAGTTTTAATTCATTCAAAAAAAGAGATGCTATTTTCTCGTAAGTTTATCGACAACGAAGAAGAAGGAAAAAAAATGACTCTCATTTTTAACATTTGTTGCCATTTTGAGCTCTTAAAATATTTTCTAAATAAAAGCTTATCAAGCCGCTTCTTACCGTAAATAACTTTACGCCCTCTGACAAGTGCTGCTGACATACGGGCACATCCCCGAAACCCTTTCTCCGGTATAAAGTCAAATAATAAACACGATATTAAAAACGGATGGGAAAATGACGTCAAGCTTCCATTGAAAATAAATTAGATGAACCGTCATAAAACATTTGATGCCGAATCTGTACCGGATTCTGACGAAGCGCTTCAAATTTTAAATAAAATTCGATCTTCTAAAAGGGAAGGGGGGGGAGGGAATGAAGCAATAACTTCCTATTCTTTATAAAAAGATAGGTGAGAGAATTGGAAAATTGAAATAAGAAATTTTTTTTTTCTGCCTCCATTCGAATATTTTATAAAATGATACCTTTTAAAGAATTCTATTCGCTTCGAAGATATCAAAAGTCATAAAATAATCAGTTCTCAATCTTTCATCCATTTTGGTGACAGCTAGAACGAGAAACAGTATTAAAATAAAATCCCTATCGAAAGAAAATTCCCTATCATTTTCCCTTCCTCTCTCTCTTTTTTTTAATATTATTTCAATTGTTTCTTTTCTCGATATTAGACGGAACAAGAGATAATGAGATAGAGTAAGAACGTTTTGGATTAAAAGCTGCCTGTCAGACAATGTTACTGGAAAGTAATGTTGAAATATAAATTTTCTGTGCGGGGGAGATAAGCCCCCTAAGACATTCCCCTCTTCCAGAAAAGGAGCGATGGGGCCATTAAAAAAGTAAAACGACCTTTGAAAATGACGTCGTCATTGCAGATAAAGACTCGACCAAGAATTAAACGGTCGTTATAGTGAGGAGAAATCTACATTTCCTAAATAACGACGTCTCGCTGTCGTTTTAAAGCTTCGACGTCGATCTCTACGTCTATCCATCACTGTATGCCTTTAAATCGACCAAAAGATCTTTAAGTACTCTCCAAGACTTCATAGGGAAGGGGGGAGTGTTCTAGAATTTGAGATAAAGGACCGGATTGGGAAAAGAGAATGATTTTTAAATGAAACCTAAGAGGAAAGGCTATTTCGAAATAGCTGAGGGGGGAGTGAATTTGGAATAAATTGGAAGCGGTCGTGTGCACCATGAGCAAATCAATGTTTGCTAGGCTTACTACGTCATTAGTAATGATTTTTAGGAAGTGAATGAGACTTTGATAATTTAAATGCCGATTTCTAAGCCAATCTTCGATTTTTCCGAGCCAATATCTGAAAGTAGATTAGATACTAATGTTCTCTTTTACTTTATTGAAATTTCAATCACGTCGGATTTGATTGATTCGTTTGGATCAGTTGGCGATTCAAAAAAAAAAAATTTTTTTTTTGAAAATTAAAAACAAATCATCGAAAGATCTCTCATTGAGGAATTAACGTGACAGAGTTCATATATTAAGCCAATTGGTTTCGTATTAAAAGCAAACACTACTCCAAATTAGTAGACGCACTACAAGATTCTATGTAAAATCTTAATTATCAGGTGATACTATACAGCTTTATTGTTTTTTACACGGATTGCACTTGTTTATGTTCGTGTATCAATTAGCTAGCATTGTAATACAATACGTTAAAAATAAATACAAATAAGAAGTGTATGAATTATCTCCTGAATAAAAACCTATTACACGTATGTTTAAATATAAAAGTATTGTATACAAACTTGTACAAAACATGTCATTATTAAAAAACTGCAGTGCGTCTAATCATTTAGTCTAATTATTGTAATATACAAATATAATATCTGATATATTAAATATTCTATATTTATATAATATATTGTCTAATCTAGCCAATCGTCAAATTTAAATTATATATCGTCTAATTTAATTGATACTCGCAGGTAAACAGAAGCAAACCGGTTTCAGTGGTATAAAAACAATAAAGCTGTATGGTATCACATGATAATTAAGATTTTTACATAGAATCTTATAGTGCGTCTAATAATTTGGCTAGGGACAGTAGCTTGAACACCAAAATAAAGAACGAATGTTTTGGATACATTGTGTTTATTTATCTTAACAAATTGCAAATTTTGAAGTCAATAAAAAATATATTTTTTATCGGCACTGCTCAAATGGTGGGAACCATAACGATAATAACAGTTGCTAATTCGGATTTATATTAATATCTGAGTTATAAGCACAAAATGGCCACTATTTATGTGCAATATATTTTCTATTTAAATAAAATTAACACTAACGACTTTTTTCCTTGAATTATAGAACATCAAAATCTCTTATACTATACATTAATGAGAAAAAATATGGGCGTTGCACACGTTATGTGATTTGCATAATATTTTGCTTCACATGCAAGAAAATGTCATTTTGTTTCAGAAATATTTCATAAAAGCCAAAGAAAATGATTAAATAATTGAAATTTTTTTAGGAATGAATAAATAAGTTTGAAGAATCCATTTTATGTTTTTAAAAAATTGCGCGGTTTTTTCTTAATTTTTTTGAACCTGCATCAAAGCATTAAATTGCTTTTTCTAAACATATTTCGAACAGTAAATTATGACTAATCTAGTTCTGCCATTGGTTGAGGATATTATCAAGCAACCGTTCTATTTAAACTCTGCACTCTTATATTTGTTTGTAAACATCAAAACACCGTTAAAAACATTTTTTTCTTAATTTTATTTTGCAGATTGCAAGGCATGATTAAAAATTAATAGTAACCAAATGTTTATATATATANTCCCCTAAAAATACGTAAACATCCCTCAAACCACTTATTTATCCCTAGAGCCTATATATGCGATTAATACCCTTTTCCCTAAATCCCCTCTCTTCATATCTCCCACCGCCTCTCCCTTTTAGCATTTCACTTATGCAAGGCGTTAAATTCACTCAAAATTTCACCACTTTCCCTTCCTCATTCAAATTTCATGCTGGTCACGTGTCCAGATAAAAGGGGGGTATATGAGCAGCTCTTCGCCCTCTACTTTCAGGCAAAGAAGAAAAAATGTCCGCGTGGCGTGTATAGCAAAAGCCTTCTCATTTAATCTGCTTATTTTAATTAAGTGACATCACTGAAGACTTGGGTTTGCTTTTTGGCCAACGTTTTCATCTCGTTATGAAGGATTGTGATATTAGGGGGTGGGCATCGGGAGCATGGAAGTTAATCCGGATGAAAAGTGGGTGGTTGACGGTGTGGAGAGAGATATAGGGGGGAAAAAAAGGGTGTTTGTATTGGACAACAAATGCTGTGTTGATATAAGTGAGAAAGCTGTGGCGATCACCCATATATCTGTAAGGGGATCTTTAGCTTCTATTGGAAGCTTAGGTATCGATAAAAAAGTTTTGAGAATTGTGTAACAGCTATTTTTAATAATTTATGCTTGCATTTAAAAGTGCAAAATATTTTGTTGTGATGCGTAGAATATAGTTTTTAGAAGGCACAAATCCATTTTAACTTGATAATAAATTAATTTTGATATAAATTCATTTTGGTATAAATTCATTTCGGTATAAATTCATTTTGATAAAATTATTATTTGCAGGAAATTTGATTAAAAATAATCTTCTTTATTTTATTTTCTCTAATCACCTCTATTTATGAGTAGCGCACAAAATAATTTAACTCAAAATAAATTACAACAAAATTAAATAATTATGCAAAATAATAAAACTCAAAAATAAATTTCCACAATGTTTGAAAATGAGCCGTGGTGGCTTAGAGATTTCGCCTTCCAGTGAGGTGATCCGGGTTCAAAACTCAGAGATGGTTGGACGTTACGAACTCCGCACCCAGCTTGCTCCGACCACAGAGCTGCAGTAAAATATCCTCAGTAGTAGACGGATCATGGGTTAGAGCCCCCTTGCCGTCAGGCTAACCGTGGGAGGTTTTCGTGGTTTTCCTCTCCCTGTAATACAAATGCGGGATAGTTCCATCGAAAAGACAGTTTCTAGGTCTATCAGATTAGCTCAAACAGAACTTCGAATCTTAGCTACCTGATCTTACTCTATATTATAATTTTCATTAGCATTAATTTTTTTTATATAAATTGAAATATCAATTATATTTCGTGATGCTAACACTAATTGTTAAAATTATAATTGTTTATTGATAGTTAAAATAAGTTAATTCTTTTAAAACGTTACACTATGTATTACATATCATTTCTAAGTAAAATTTCATAAAATCAAGGCATTTTAGATGGACTAATGTATGTGTAAAGTGTGTTTAGATGGATAAATGACTTATTTAAATACAGTTAGGTGGAATCAATCGTATTTCTTCTTGTGGGGTTTATTTTTATTTTATAACCGTCTTTGAAAAGCCAACCCCATTTTTGTGGTTTACGACTACTAATGTTCAGCTCCGTAGCCTTTTAATTTTGTACCTAATCCAGAAGACAGGGGAGCTCCTGCATCAAGTATTGGGAGAGATTTGCCTTCGTGGGAGATATTTTGACGGAACCAACCCGCATTTGTATTACATGAAGAGGAAAACCACGAAATCCTCCCACGGTTATCTTGACAGCAAGGGGATTCTGACCCATGATCTGTCCTACCACTGAGGATATTTTACGTCAGCACTGTGATCAGTGCGAGCCGGGTGCGGAATTCGTTTCGACCAGCCATCGCTGGGATTCGAACTAGATTCACCACGAACTAGATTCACTAGATTGGAAGGCACACGGTCTATCCCCTGAGTCATTATGGCTGCACTCGGTTGATTATATAAGACAAGTTACAAGTATTAATTTGCAATTATTATTTTTTTTGGGGGGGGAGGGGTAATATAGTTGACTGAAAATAGCTACTTTATTGCTTGGCTTTTGTCTTACTCTCCTTTCAATATGAAAAACAAACTTAGCTAAAGTGACTTATTTAAGCTGGTGAACGAAAGGGGCTTTTTCTAGACTTTTTTGTTCTTTTTTTGAAGGGACGGAGTACGAGGGAAAAATCACAACTCTATTCAGTATTTTTATCACCCTACATCAGGCTTGAATTTAACTCCCCTGTATCACAAGCCGAGAGCATTTGGTAGAGAAAAAAAAATAAAGTTAAAAAAAAAAAAATTCTTTAATCCTTAAAAGAGCACAATCTGATACTCGATTTGCGTTTGAACCCCAGAACGAATTTTTTTTACCCACGTTTTCCGAGACCTGAGGCCTCTTTTTTTTTTTCTTCTTCCCCCTTTTAAAATGGTGAGATTTGATCCTAAAAACAAACAAACCCAATAAAATGACTTAATTTGCTTTTTCGTGCGCCTGTAGGCTTTGCATTTGCATTTTTAAACCTTTTCTCATGCATTGAAAGTAACTGTAAAAACCTGTGGATATATTGGAACATAGGAAGAGATCAGCTTAAAGGTTTTTTGGCGAGGCAATATTTTCGTATTGATTGTTTTCTTTTGCCGGCCTTTTTTCTTTTTTTGTGTGGAGCCTTTTAGTTAGAGTCTTCTTTTTCCTTTTCTGTATTCCTTTCTAAGATAGCCGTTAGACGTTGTTTGCTTACAAAAACAAATTCAAATATGAGCAGAATCGAAACCTTTCTGTTTCGATTCTTGTAGAAACCGTAGAATAGTTTAAATTTCAAATTTAAATCAAACATTCATTAAATATATAATATACAAACTACTTTATTGCAAGAATATTTATGTATTTCCTTCACGAACTCATTTAATTGTGAGATGGAAAAGAAGTAAAGAATGAATTTACAATGTTCCAATTCATTAACTAATTCTTTTCTCTTTTCCATCGCCTTTCAACTTCTTTTTCTTCTGTTTTCCTTTGCTGCCTACAAAAACAAACTCAAATATGAACAGAATCGAAACCTTTCCTTCAGAATAACCGAAGAATAGTTTAAATTTCAAAATCAAATCAAGCACTCATTAAACATTCAATATACAAACTACTTTATCGCAGGAATATTTGTTTCCCCAGTATCAAAAAATTTTTTAAATGTAAAATTTTCGCACATATTTTCTGTTACACTTTTTACTTTGCTTTTTAGGAAAATTTTGAAATTAAAGGGATCTAAGCAATGCTCGTGTCTCTTCCGTTTTCAGAAAAAATAAGCGTTATCAGCTTCCCTCTGGAACGTGCTTCCGTAAGTTAGCCCATAAGTTAACTTCTGCTCATTAAAATTTTTTACATTTAACCCAAAAACCCTCATTCGTTCGCTAATTTTTCTTTGTATTCCATAATTCCAATGGTGTATCCTTCGCAATTAAAAAGATATTTTCATCCTTAAATTATCCTTGAATTTCCTGCATATGCTTTGCAAAACAATTTAGTACATTATATTAATGTTGACGCATTAGTTTCAATTTTCAAAAATGCCAAAACGAACTGTCTAAAACAATACTCGAATAAAAAATTATTTTAATTCAAAAACAATTACTAAGATTCTTTTACTTTTCCAAAAGATCGACTGAAGTGCATTTGGAATAACATTCCTTTCGAAAGTTCCCCTTTCTGAAATGGATACATTCGAAATTATCATGAAGCAATGGCGCATACCCGGGCGGAAAAAAAGAACAAAATAGCAAAACAATTTTAAGATTTAGTCTACTTGATTGCGTCAGGACTCTTCAAATGCACGCAGATATAAGCCTTAAACAAAAACACAAGGGGAGAGAATAGGAATTTGTTGGGGGGTAAAGAGGAAAAAAAAAGTACAATACCTTTTTCCCTAGTCCCCCAGTATTATACCCGAAATTGGTATCATGCAAAAAAGGTCTGGAAGTCAGGACGCAAAGAGAGAATATTTATACATAAATAGCTTGAAAATAATATAGTGAAAGGGGTGGTGTACAGAAATAAGGCTTTGGGGGGAGGGCAACTTTTACTTCATCCATCAGTAGGAAATGTCAACGGGCAAGGAAAAGGCGTGACCAATCAGAGGGGCTGAAAAGAGTGAGGGAAGGGGTGGAATTTTCCTTGAGGAGCAGACGGTTTTCGTATCCCTAATGAGTCCCTTATTTACATACGCCAAAGTCATTAGTTGGAGCAAAGAGAAGAGATCCTGACAATCCACTGCCTTAAATAATGGGATTTTACGATGCAAAATCTTTTCCTTTCTTTTCAGACGACAATCCCACTCTTATTGCTTCCCCCCATCCCCCTTAAAAAGAGGGAACTGATTTTTTTTCCCTCCTTTCTTCACCCTTTTATTTTTTCCCAACCCCACCCAAGTATGATTTTTTTTTTCTTCTTCTTCTGAAGACCTGGCAGTTATCATTTTTCAAAAAGTTGTCACTTTCTGCCCCTGTGACAGAGCACCCCCTTTCTCATATACACTCCAAGTATCTCCCCTCCCTACCTCTGTAAGAAAAATGGGGTGTAGGTGGGTACGAAAAAAATTTATTGGGGTTGGAAGAAATTTAAAAAAAATATAAATAAAATTTAGAATTGTAATAGTAATACTAAAAAAAAGATGCGGTAGGGGGAACTAGCTCCATCCAAAAATTATTCGAAAAAGATTCCAGAGAACAAGCAAACGACAAAAAGCAGCCAATGAGAAGATTTTGTGCGAAAAAAAAGTGTGTTGGGGGGCAGGTGGAAGGAGGAAGTTGAAGAACAATGTGCCCTCGTTTTCTTTAGGCGAGGAAAAGTTCGAGATTACTGCAAAAACGTTAATTTAAACGCGCATATTGAATGAGTGTTCGCACCCCCACGCTAATCATGAATTCTACCCCCCTCCCTCCCAGTGACAATTGGCATTGTCTGAAGAATATCGACTAGAATTGTGGGTCTTGTAATTACAAACATATTGCAAAGACTTAATGAATGCTCCTGATTTTTTTTTCCGTCCTTTTTTGCTTTTATTCTTTTTCGAACTCTCCTTTTATCGTCTGCCTTTTAATTCTCTTTTGTACTATTAAACTGTTTCTCTGTTTCTTTCAAGCTAAAGACTTTTGATTTCTTTGTATTTTTAAGGGTGGTGTAAAAAAAGAGGGGTGGGGGGAGGAAATGGAATTTTAAGCCTGTTTTCTTTTGTGCTTGTTGTCTATTCTCGATGTAGAGAACTAAATCAGTTGTGTAATTAATTTGCCTTTTATAAAACTTCGTTTTTTTTTTACCCTCATTTTGAGGAGCTTTGGTTTTTGATACTTTTAGAGAAGATGTAATTGCTGTTTTCGCTTAAAATACTCAAGTTTTTTGACTTTTTGAGCAGTGTTAAATGATCTTTCTACAAACGATCGGCGAGGTTAAAAATAAATAAAGCAACATTCGAATTCGCCTTTTTTCTTTCTAAATGTTAATGATTTTTAAGTAAGATCATTAGCATAATGGACAAATGAAATTCATTTTTTAAAAAGAAATGCGGTGTTTCATTTCCTGTATATTTTCCTATTTTTTTTAAAATTTATTTTACCATGAATGATCGAAATCAAGAGAATGTCGACTTTCACCGGTGAATGTCAACAATCACATAGTCGCTTTGGTGAAGGTCCGAATTATTGTCCGATTTAATATTAGTTTATTCGTTGATATTATTGTATTTATTCGATATTTTAATATCTGATGACAATGGATGAGGAGAAACATAAGTGTTTGGAGTACCGGCTAAATGCATACTGGGCAGTGGCACTTGACCTTAAAAAAACATTGATGCAAGGCATATCGGGCAAATGTATACCGGGCAGAGGCACTTAACTAGACCCAGTATACATTTCGGACTTTTACCAAGGCGATTATGTGATTGTCAACATTCACAGGTGAAAGTCAACAACCACTCGTTTCTGTCATGCCCAGTAACATTCTAACTTTTAATCTTTATCAAATTTAATTTAATATAAACTACTAGATTGATTATCCGACAACCAGCTGGCCCATCTTTTTAAATTTGTAGAATTTCAAGTACTTCGAGATTTAAAGTCATACACTCAAAAATCAAGACACCGTGTAGGTGTAATAAATTAATATTGCTCAAGTAAAGTTCTTAAAGCTAGTAAAGTTTTAATTTTAAAGTGCATCTTAAAGTTTTTAAAATAATTTGCGAAACACTGCTCGTATTCCAATTCTTAATGCACGCTTCTTCATTTTTAGTTACTCGCTTGTGGTGAATATTCATAACCATAATAAATATCCCCAAAGCTTTTTATTCCAGAAAGAAATCCTTGCAACACGTATACATTTCTTTCAAAGAAAGTATGAGCTTGCTTTAAAAAATATATAAACTTATTTTTTCTTCCTTTTTACTGGAAAAAATGTTAAAAAAAAATGTATCTGGCATTGAGAGAAGCGGGAGGTCGAAAATATAAGCAGTGGTTCACGAAAAAAAAAGGAGTAGTGAGATGTACAAAAATCCTTGGATGTCCATCACACGGGGAGAGGGAAAAATCTGAAGGAAAGATCCCTGCAGGACATGGGGACAGTCAAAATCTCCNACCGGTTAAATACATACTGGGCAGTGGCACTTGACCCTAAAAAAACATTGATGCAAGGCATATCGGGCAAATGTATACCGGGCAGAGGCACTTAACTAGACCCAGTATACATTTCGGACTTTTACCAAGTCGATTATGTGATTGTCAACATTCACCGGTGAAAGTCAACAACCACTCTTTTCTGTCATTCACAGTAACATTCTATCAAATTTAATTTAATATAAACTACTAGATTATCCGACAACCAGCTGGCCCATCTTTTTAAATTTGTAGAATTTCAAGTACTTTGAGATTTAAGGTCATACACTCAATAATCAAGACACCATGTAGGTATAATAAATTCATATTGCTCAAGTAAAGTTCTTAAAGCTAGTAAAGTTTTAATTTTAAAGCTCTTTTTAAAGTTTTTAAAATGATTTGCAAAATATTGTTCGTATTCCAATTCTTAATGCACGCTTCGTTATTTTTAGTTACTCGCCTGTGGTGAATATTCATAACCATAATAAATATCCCCAAAACTTTTTATTCCGGAAATAAATCCTCGCAACACGTATACATTTCTTTCAAAGAAAGTATGAGCTTGCTTTAAAAAATATATAAACTTTTTTTTTCTTCCTTTTTACTGGAAAAAAGGTTTAAAAAAATGTATCTGGCATTGAGAGAAGCGGGAGGTCGAAAATATAAGCAGTGGTTCACGAAAAAAAAAGGAGTAGTGAGATGTACAAAAATCCTTGGATGTCCATCACACGGGGAGAGGGAAAAATCTGAAGGAAAGATCCCTGCAGGACATGGGGACAGTCAAAATCTCCCATATAAATAAAAAGTCATGTTTCACAATGCGTTACATCTTGGCGGGAGTTCGCCGAAAGAAATGTATGGTATAATCCTATCTATCATTGTTGGCGGTAGAGCAAGTGAAGAGAGATTTTCACCTTACATTCATATCTTTAGGTGCACCAAAGGAAAAAAAAAACTTTTATATATGTAAGAGTGGAATAACAAAATAGAGTATACTTTCTATCTAAATATTTTATTTCATTTTATAAACGTCATTGAACAGTCAACCCAATTTTTGGGTTTACGACCACTTATGTTCAATTTCGTAGCCTTGTCACTTTGAACTTAATCCAGAAGACAAGAAAATTCCTGGATCAGTACCCCCAGAGGTAACGTGCGGATTTCGTATCGACCAGCCATAGCTGGGAAACTAACCCGGTTCAATTTATTGAAAGGCAAATGCTCTATCCCCTGAGCCACCACGGCTCAATCTAAATAATGTTTATAGCAGTATTTCTAACTATATATAAACATCTAATGATGATGTCGGAGTTTTCCATTGTTGACGGTGGATTTTTATTGACCGGAAAATCACATGGTAGGATCTAGTTTTTCCACATGAATTTTCATATTGGTTTGGTTATCATCAGCATAAAATTGATAAGTCATACAGGTACTGTTTTCCATTAAATATTTTTATTTCCCTAATTCAAAGGTATACCTGTACTGTTATTATTACGTTTTAAATTTTGTTATTTTTCTAAATTAAGAATTTAAGAGGATTGTTATTATTATTATTAGAAAAACGTAATTCTACGTTGCGCTTTAAGATAAAGTTATTTAAATCGGTGTCCGATCTTATTAACCATTTTACAATTATTATTAATTTTTTTTGGTAAAAATTGCATTAATATACTAATAAGGAATTACAGTTAAAGAGATTCGTTTAATGAATTAGAGCTTAACTTTTCGCTTCATGCACACAAAGTGCAAACATTGTATTTAAAATATATCCGTCCGTTTGGTTAGAGCAAAAATATTAAATGACAGTTGTGAACTCACCAAACTTGTTACAATAGTATACTTTTAATTATAAATGTTATATATATAGTTAGATATCAAAAAATGATTTATGACCATTAATAGAATCACAAGAGAAATATTTGAACGTGGGATGTGGTGGCACTAGTGTTCATCTTAGTACATATATGTTAAGTTGAATAATTGCCAAGAAACAACAATTGTTGCGAAGCAATCATCAGAGTTGGTGAGTTTCAGCGAACAGGGGTATGGCCCCCTAGTCTTTTAATATTTTAGACTACTTGAGTTTATGCATTTAGTTGAGTTGATTAAAAATTAGACAAATTTAACAAATCCACTTGCCTATATTTCGAACAAACACATCAGATTGACCACTAATGGAACATTAGTTTAAATTATTATTATTAATCTTTCTCTTTTTTGTTAATTCTTCCTTGTCTAGTTTTATAGCCATTTTGTCAGAGTATCTAATTAAATTTGCTACTTTTTATAAATATGTAGCCCAATCTCAGGTTAACATATTAACTGAGCTGAAACATCATAAAGTTAAATTTCTTTTTAACTAAAGGCTTTGTTCCCTTCTCGGTATCACCCGCCAATCCTCTTAACTGCTAACGCAATTTCTTCCAAATCGCATAAATCTTGATCGATTTCTAAATCCCAGTTTTAATTTATTTTAATTATATGTATTAGAGACCAATTCTGGAAATTGCTCTCGCAGTTCTTTTCAAATCGCTTCCATTACTTTATTTTACCTTTACGAAGATACTGCTTACCAACAGAGCGGCAAACAAATCAAGATATTTTATTTTATAACCGTCGTTGAACAGCCGACCCAATTTCATGGGTTTACGACTACTTACGTTCAACTCCGTAGCCTTGCAATTTTGAACCAATCCAGAAGACAAGGAAACNATGTAATTTTGCGTTGCGTTTTAAAATAAAATTATTTAAATCGGTGTCCGATCTTACTAACCCTCTTACAATTACTATTTTTTTTTTTTTGGTGAAAATTGCATTAATATACTAATAAGGAATTACAGTTAAAGAGCGATTCGCTTAATGAATTAGAGCTTAACTTTTAGCTTCATGCACAAAACAATGAATGCGAACATTGTATTTAAAATATATCCGTCCGTTTGATGAGAGCAAAAACATTAAATTACAGTTGTGAACCTGTCAAATTTGTCACAATAATATACTTTTAATTATAAACGTTATTGATATAGTTAGATATCAAAATATGATTCATGACCATTAATAGATCTTAATAGTATCATAAAAGAAATATTTGTACGTGGGATACTAGTGTTCTTCTTAGTACATATATGTTAAGTGGAATAATTGCCAAGAAACAACAATTGTTGTGAATCGGGGTTGGTGAGTGACAGCGAACAGGGGTGTGGCCCCCTAGTCTTTTAACATTTTAGACTTCTTGAGTTAATGCATTTAGTTGAGTTTATTAAAAATGAGACAAATTTAACAAATCCACTTGCCTACTTTTCGAACAAACACACCAGATTGACCACTAAAGGAACATTAATATAATTTAAATTATTATTATTAATCTTTCTCTTTTTTTGTTAATTCTTTCATGTCTAGTTTGATAGCCATTTTGTCAGAGTATCTAATTAAATTTGCTCCTTTTTGTAAATATGTAGCCCAATCTCAGGTTGAAACATTAGCAGAGCTGAAACATCATAAAGTTAAATTTCTTTTTAACTAAAGGCTTTGTCCCCCTCTCGGTATCATCCGCCAACCCTTTTAACTGCTAACGCAATTTCTTCCAAATCGCATAAATCTTGATCGATTTCTAAGTCCCAGTTTTAATTTATTTTAATTATATATATTAGAGACCAATCCTGGAAATTGCTCGAGCAGTTCTTTTCAAATCGCTTCCATTACTTTATTTTACCTGTACGAAGATACTGCTTACCAACAGAGCGGCAAGCAAATCAAGATATTGTAATCGATTGATATTGAGAAAACGCTACTTTTTAGTTTAATTCACTCCCAAATTAATGTGAAAATAAAAACTAAGTAAGACACATCATTCATGTTTATCATTAGATGTAAAAGTTCTTCACTGCAAAAAACATAGATAAATAAAATAAATAAAAAAGAAATTTATTAATTAATAAAACATATTGCAATTACCTTGTGTCTGAAAAGAATTATAATTCCACTGCCATGGCTTTCAATAAACTGAATAATGCAGTGTAAAAAATTTTAACTTAAATTTACCCAACCCCTCAAAACTTCAACTTAAATTATTCTAAAGGTCACGCTTCATACTCGTTAATGCTCTTCAACTCTCAAAATTGTTTACGTAGCTTTTTTAATTTTTTTTCCGGAGCTCTTTAGTATATCAGCCTGTTTCTTTCGCTCTTTTCTTCTATATTTTATCTTAAATCTTTAAGTAAATAAAAGGCAATTAAATAAACAGTAGAATTAAAATAAACATTAAATAAGTAAAATTAAAATATAAATTAAGTTACGATACATTTAAAGATATCGTAACAGTATGAAATGACCCCGAAAAATTTCAAAATTTATAATACCGTAACTAATATAAAATTTAAAAAAAAGCCAAAATATATTTTTTTTTCAGTCTTAGGAGTATTAGGTTGCCTATAATTTACTGTGATTAATTTTTCTTTTAAATCGAAAAATCTGTGTAACTGTAAATATATAAAATATTCATAAACAAATCAAGTATAAATACACATTATCTTAAAAAATTTACCTTTTTATAGAATCCTCATTGAACACTTTCTAGTCATGAATGTGGTATTTTGTACCATTTTCATAATCAGCATAGAGGGCTCTGGCTAAAGATAGACAGAACAATCATGAAGAACTGTTTCAAACTCATAAACAGAAATTAAAGTAGAATATTTATTCGCTGAAAAGTTTTATTTCATATGGTGACAGAGCATTAAAAAAACAGCCTTCGAAAAAGTTGATTTATTGAAAATACAGTCAAACCCCGCGATAGTGAACACGGCTTATAATGAACTCCTGGATATAGTGAACGAAATGTTCGGTCCCGTGCCTTGTTATACCCGTATAATGTTACTTTTTGTGGAGATAGTGAACCAAAAAAGTGATGAAGTTGGATATAATGAACTTTTTTCTGTCTTCGACTGATTTTTTTCTTCATTTTTTTGTAATAATTTTGAAATTTCTACTTCAAAATAAATACATATACCGATTTTTAAAACCATCTATGGTGGGGAAGGTAGCGATGAGCATTTTTTTCTTGTTTACTTCTTTTATCTTACTTTCCCATCCCTAAGCAAACCAAGCAGATGTTTCCAACTCAGGCATATAATGCACCTGTAAGGTGTCAGTGGGATCAATATGCATTTTCTGTCAGAGGGAATGAGTAATTATTCATTATTGGTCAAAAAGTTGGACAGTAATATGTGTTGATAAAGCCTTCATGTCAACTCCTTTTTGCTCTTAGTGCAGTTAAAAAGAGCCTGCAAACAAGTGTCTCAAATTTAACTATGGCGAGCAGTAAACAAAAAATGTTCTCCATTGATGATAAAGTGGGCATAATCAGAAGAATTGAAAATGGATGTAATCAAGCTGATATTTGCAGGGAATATAAACTATCCAAATCTACAGTTCGTAACATATGGAAAAATAGGCAATTAACAATTTCTGCGGATGAAAAAAATTTAAATGGCAGAAAAAAGTTGAGAGAAGCAGATCACAAGGATGTTGAAGAAGCATTACTGAAGTAGTTCAGCATTCAAAGAAGCCGCAATCTTCCAGTATCTGGATAAATGTTCATGAATTTGCTAGGCGATTTTATGAGATTACTTTAATGTGTTCGAATGGCAGGTTAGACAAGTTTAAAAAGTGGACTAACAGAAATTCAGGAAAAATTATCAAAGAGTCGGGAAGTGTTTCCATATCTGATGGTGAGGATTGCTCATCAGCTTAAGATTACTAATTTTATTTTTTTTTTGTACGCAGAACGAAGAGTAATAGAAAATAATACATTTTTTGCTACTACATAATATTTNTGTTTCCATATCTGATGGTGAGGATTGCTCATCAGCTAAAGATTACTAATTTTTTTGTACGCAAGACGAAGAGTAATGAAAAATAACACATTTTTTGCCACTACATAATATTTTTCAGTCATTTATTTGAATAATGTGTAATAAAGGGAGGAGTTAAGGAACCATTAGTTAAATTGACTGCGTAACGGATATAGTGAATCGGTCCCTTGAAGGTTCACTATAGCGGGGTTTGACTGTATTCTTGGCATGAATGTGGCTTTTGTGCAGGCTAAACTTTTGAGCTATTTTCATAATTAGCATAGAGAACGTTGCCTAAAGATAGACAGAACAATCAGGAATAATTGTTTCAAACTCACAACAGAAATAAAAGTAGAATATTTATTCGCTAAAATGTGTTATTGCAAGTGACTTCGAATAGCAACTTTAAAAAAATGTTGCTTCGTTTTCATAAAGAGAAACATAGTTTCCCTACCAAATAAAAGTGACCAAATGTGTCCCAAAAAAATCCCTTTACACTTCCATATACAAGAGCTCTTTTCCTATATTTTGATACCTTGTGTGAGAAGTATCCCTCCCAAATAGGATTCTGTTCCATAAATTTCTAGTTTCTGGCACTTCATGAGAAGTGACAGCGATATCTACCGCCCGAAGATTCGACGTCCTCCTAATCTGACGTGGATCGTCCATAGAATCCACTATGATTCCTAAAATCCATTTGAGAGCACTTTACACACTTTACACCTTTCTATAAAGAGAGGCTGGCCTGGATTACTGCTTTTACTAGTATATACGAGACAATATTTCCTTGGGAGATAGATAAAAACAATGTGATGGGACAGTCGTTGTTCTTATCTAACAATGAATGGAAGTTGTGGAAAAGGCTTATGTCTTCTGCCTTTTATTTGTGCTGTCTGCTGAGATATTAAAGGAAAAACATTGAATCAATGGGTACTGCTTGTGATTTATTTTTCTTTTACAAATATTCCTTCTCCTCCCCTCCCTCCAGTTTTTATTTATTTATTTTTTCATCTACAAAAGAAAACTGTTATATATTTAGTGACAAATAAAATAATAGAATAGTAGTTATGCGATGTTCCAGTTATATCGTCGTGAATTAATAAATGATAAATGGTCATTATTATTTTCATTAGAGTGATTAATGGTATATATATATACATATATATATATACACATATAAAGAATAATTTTTATCTTAGGATAATTATTCTTTATTCAGAAATATCGCATTTATAGCACTAGATGTGTCTTGATAACGACTATTTGCTTTTACCATTCTTGTTTCTGTACCATTTAGTTTTTTACTTTATTCATGTTTTTCATGTTAATTTGTATATATATATGAGGAAAAAAAAGAACCAGGAATCATAACGGTAAACTGACATTTTAGACTTATTTACTTTCTCTCTGACTGCATGCATTTATTATTTAAAAGTAAAGGTTACAAATATCTCATTATCAACTTTAATTTTGTTTAAAAGACGCATCAAATATATACACAGAGGTGTGAAATTTACGACCAGTATTCATAAGGAATAAAATGGAAATTCAATAATCCAAATAAGAGTGCCGAAATCATTTAACAAATTCTTATGATTGTTAAATATGCATTCTAAGTATTTTTTGGGAGGGGTGTTTTTCATTAATCCCTTAGACTAATCACTTTATTTGTTACAAATTTTATATTTCAATCTATATATAATATTTATAAGAAAAGTATTTGTTTAATAATAGCGTGAATATTATTTAAATAATTATTAGAAATCACGTTCATCGAGAAAAATAATATGGTTCTCACGTAGGCTTTAGAAAACGATGGTATTCAAAGTCTGATAGACATTTTTTAAAAGTGCCTGGGAAACAACCTTGTTATAATTTTGCCTTCATGGAAGAAGTTGCATAAGCTGTAGTAGCTCATGCTGCTATATCTTATGCTCTAAGTAAAGATTTGATACTACTTGGATAACTGGCAATTTTCGAGCTAATACAGCAGAGTTCTGACCTTCGGGCGAGCTCTTTTATTGGACTGAAATCCAATCAGGTTTGTGTTATATTAATTTCTGTTTATATAAAATAATATTAATTTCCGTTTACCAAACATAACAAGTTTGGATCAGGCGTATATATTTACTTCAGTTTATTGTATTACAGCCTCACATTATTCAGCAAAAGTGAGAAATTGTATAGAATCTTATAACTATGAGTTAGTTTGATATTCTCTATATTTAAAGAATCGTAAGCGCCACTGTCATTACTGTTTTGGGTATTCAACTTTTCGTTACCGTACGTTTCGTTGCACAAAACTATTAGACTTAGAAACCAAAAAAATAACAGTGTGTTGAAAAATAAAGAGTAATTAGTAAGACGAAGAGTAAAATATGACTAAGAGTAGAAATAAACAGTAATTAGTAATAGTAAGACAAAGCAGAAAAATAATATTTGATAATTAGTTTGATATTTAATAAAATGGCATCTTTAATTTACAATCACAAATCTGTTTTCAAAATTCTAATTAGTTTGAAAGTTATTGTAATTTTAAGTGCTTATTTTTATTTTACGATACATGTTATTTTTGCGTAAAGACTATAAAACTTTAATTTACGGTGATCAGTAGAANTATATATATATATATAAACGCAACAGGCTCTGTTATTTTAAAGCCGTAAGCATAACGGAATAACGGATAATTCAAAATAACGCAGGTTCGTTGATCAAGGACCACTAATATTTTACTCGGAGCATCCAAAAATAAATTATTATCAGTGATTCCCAAAACTAGAGATCCATATAAAGGGATGGAATGTTGATTTTGGGAATATTGTACATTCTCTGTAATAGTATAAGTTTTCATTTAAATCCAAGTTAACTTAAAAATTAAAAACAAAATCAAAAAATTGTGCTCACCGAAAGGCTATCACTGGTTACCCATTGGTAAAATGGTTGTTATCCAATCTTTTTTCCTTTTTACAATCTTTCTTTGTGATATTCACCTGAATTAGCATTCAAAATGATCTAGTTTGAACTGCAGGTTAGAATTTCTTGATTCTTAAATAAAACAATAAAAACAAATAATATCGTTCAAATGATAAAATTCTCTTTTATTCGCAACTCAATAAGTGTTTATGGGATCTCTCTGGTCCCATATCTCAAAAATAAACTCACAACCTTAATGAACAAGAAAATTAAAAGTGAAAATAAGAATTCTAAAGAAAATTTCAAACCTTCGCCATAGCAACGCACTGTTTACTGTACTCTTAAACACAGTTGAAAAGTGCGTGTACAAATAAGGTGCGCACGCCATCGAACCCAAAACAACACTCATTTTGCCATTGGGTAATAATTATTATAAAGAGATTCATAAACGGGCAAGGTAAAATGGGCACGCAATAGTAATATCCTTTAGTTAGTGACCCTTCGGACCAGTAACTAAATTCTCTTAATTTATACATAAAAATTTTAAATTAATCTGCACATCATCATGCTTCCTAAAGCTAACTTTCTTTAAGCCTCTAGAATATGGCGGTACATGGCGTCCTCTATACTGCAATTCTCAAACTTCAACCACAAATAAATAAAAATAAAATCTTTGAAAATGAATGTTCATTTATTATTTTCAGGTAGAGACAACAACAGCATCTGTTTGACAAATACTGCAGCGAACCTTTTGACTGTTTGGAAGTCAATAGTTGAGAGAAATATCATCCAGAGAGAAGAAGGAATAACAAAAACTCATAATTTCCCATGAGTCTTGTTTCTACGTGAAGAACATAAGTTCCAGGTTTTGTCGGAATGGACTCAGAATTTCAAAATTCCGCTGTGAGCTTTGAATTTTGCTTGTCGAACACAATGGAACATATCCAACTCTCGGTCCTTTTTCAACGTCCGTCTTCTGTCCGACGGAAAATAAATAGCTTTTGATTCTGTTGGGAAATGATAGTTCTTCCTTTTTCATTTTATTCACTTCAGTTTTTTTTTCTTTTTTCGCTTTTCATTTTATTCGAAAATTGTACTTTTTTTCTTAGCGGTGAAGAGAAAAATAGAATTTTAAAACTTTGTTGCATTTATGAAGGTTTCGTTCTAGAGAAATGTGCTTAGTAAAACGAGTCCTGCATGTGCATGAAAATAGCCGCAAGGTGGTCTGCATGCGCATAAAAATATCTACAAGGTGTTCTGCATGTGCATAAAAATATCTACAAGATGTTCTGCATGCGAAGAAAACAATCTGCAAAGTGTGCTGCATGTGCACAAAAATATCTGGTTTCTTGGGTAGTGTAAAATAGCGTTAACAAGTTTTTTCTAAGCTCCACCCCCAAGGAAAATAGAAAAGCCACAGTTTAAGTGCCTTACACTTGAAGCGAAGCGATTTTAAATTATATATATAATCCTGCAGTAAAGAATTATCTGTGCATTAGAGCAAACAAATAGCTTAACTATTTTAAAGATATCAAACTTTTAAAAAAAAACCCCTCTAATTTAGCGACATTATTTCACCAAAATGAAAATTATCAAAATCAATGCATTATTCTCAGTTTTTGCAAATTTTTCTGAACCCAGATTACGCAGAATAGGAGTAAATTTTTAAATATTGAAAGCGTAGACCACAAGCGCTTTTTATTTTTACAAAACTGTGGATTTTCTCCATATTGCGCCATTTTTAAAATAAGAACAAACAGCGCTGCGTTTAGATAGGCTAAACTTGACCTCACAGTCATGAGTAACTAGCAAACTTACAGCAGTGTATTAAATAGCATATTCTTCGCAAAAAAGCATTATTTTATACGATGAACGAGCTTTTAAAAAACAGATTCCTGTTGAAAGAGAGTTTTTATTGCAACCACAACTTTTGTGACTAGTTTTATCAATTGGTAACTTTTGTAACTAATTTCCTGCACACGGAACTCTCTTAGCTTTTAGTAAAACATCTGCAATTAATGTACCAATTTCATACTTTTTAAAGCTTTTGCTTTTTAAAGTTGTATATTCTTTCTAGGTTCATATTTTTTAATTACTAAAAAAGTTACAATCATCTATAGTTTGCCTATGCTAAGAACTCCCTCCGCACAGAGTTTGAGGCCGTCTGCTGCTATTGAAACTAGAATAGCGTATTTCATGGAGTCGTTTCTCTTTACTGTAGGGCTAACACAGTAGACCGAATAAAAATATTCCTTTTCTCTCTCTGACCCGAGCCGAAGCCTGTCCTAAATAATTACCCCACACCCATACTTGAAATCGTTATATCTCGTTACCATAGTCACAGCCACGGGTCCAGACGAATGGCAAGGGAAGTTCTTATTTCAGACAAACTATATTTCAATACACGTGTTTTTAAACATTTTGGTCTTCATTGAGCACTTTATTGGCATTTGATTGATTGATTGATTGATTGATTGATGTAAATTTTTGGAGCAAGAGCCATGGTTTGGCTATACCGCGCCCAAATATAATTATTGGAGTTCACTTTATTGGAATTCTTACTTCAACGACCATAAAAAAGGTGAAAGGGAAAAAAAACTGTAAAGAAGTGATACAAAAGTGTGATAGCAACTAGTGATAAAAAGTTATAAAACTTTCTAGAACAGTCCATTGATTTCATCTTTTATTTTATATCAGCCGTTGAACAGCCGACCCAATTTTGTGGGTTTACGACTACTAATGTTCAACTCCGTACCCTTTTAATTTTGAACCCAATCCAGAAGACAAGAGAACTCATGGATCAAGTATTGGGAGACATTTGCCTGAGCCATCACGGCTCAGCCCATTGATTAGAAAAAGATAAGAAATAATTTTTTAACAACTAATGTTTTCACACAAAAAATAGTAGAGACTGGCACTGTAGTAGTTGCTGCAATTGTACAAAAAATTTCAGAAATACTTAAAACAACTCTGTAGCAGTTCTTCAGAATATAGTAATAGTATAGCATATTAGTCATGGTATAACATAACAATGAAACAGCTTTAAAAGAGCTGGTACGAATGATCAGAAAATAGCTATTATACAATGTTGGAATGGTTGCAGATAATATTGCCTATTGGACGGGAAGCAAATTAACATGGGAATGGCTCTGGATCAGTTGGTGTTATTATTCGGAAAATAATATTTGAGCTTTGTTGGAACTATTAGTCACTAAGCAACTATTAGTTAGTAAGTCTATGGATTAGTTGCTATTTATAAGAAAACATATTGGCACGGTGGTTGGATAATTGAGTACTTGCACTTCAAGAACAAGACCTCCCATACCTACACGTGTGACTATGACGTCAGCGCCAGCTAATCTTTATCTGCAAAATAGCGAATTAAAGTTGACCTACGTTTCTCTGCATAAGCTAGAATGTTAATTAATGAAAAGTCAATTAAATACAGAACCATATCGCACATCAAATTAGTTAAAATATAATTTGTTCTCGTCTTACTTCTTTTGCTTAACTCAGATTTATTATTTGTTATCTATAATTTCTAATATATTTATTATTATATTATATATAAAATATTTATTATGTGTATTTATTATGGTTAATTCATAATTAATTAAAAGTAATCCATTAAAATTACTTTTAGAATTTATTTTTTGAAAGTTCTTAACAAAAACACGTTTCTTTGTGGCTATTTTCCTCTATTTATTTTTCGTTTCATAAAAAAAAAGAGTATTTACTTTTTAGCTTTAAGCTATGAAGTATCCTTTCAGTTTGACGTTCTGAAACTAAAATCTCTGTGTCATGCTTCATAAGATTAAGGAAGCCATCCTCCATAAATAAGAAACAATGTATAGCCATGTATACCAGAGTCAAATCCGCAGGGGGTATCCAGTGTTCCTAACTTTCATTTTATTTTATGACTAACGACTGCGGTTGACGAGGGATTTCGAATGTCACAAAAAAAACGACGTTTGTTCTAAGCTGAATAATATTTTTTTGTCCCCTTTGTTTTATGATCTAAGGCTTAGGAGCATGAAAAATTCATATTCGAACACTTAGGCGATCTCAAAATAACAAGAGGAGGATATTTTGTTTGTTTGCTTGGCTGTTTTGCTACCAGATTTATCACGCCAAGAAACATAATATTATGGGATTTTAGTTCTGATATATTATGCCGATATAGGGTGTCGGGATTTTTAGTGAGAGAAAAAAAAGATTAGCGAGTTTGTCTTTAATCTGAAAAAAAAAAAAAAANAAAAAAAAGTAAAAAAAAAAACTTAGATGTTCTCGAATAAATGTTAGAATAATCGGCATGTATAAAAGCGTCATAAATTTCAAGTAACTTGAAAAAACCAAATCACATGTGCAAATAGGATGTAAAATATTTTATGCCTTATTATAAATAAACATTTTATTAATGAATAAAGTAATTTTTTTTTATATCTATATAACCCTCGTTGAACAGCTGACCCAATTTTGGGTTTACGACTACTAATGTTTAACTCCATAGTCTTGCAATTTTGATCCAATCCAGAAGACAAGGATCCGTTAGAGGTATGATTTGTTATGGGAACATGGAGGACTTTGTGACCCGACAGATTTAACGTGCATCAGTCACCATTTACTGTACGGCCGGGGGGATAGAACCCACGAACTCTTGGACATGGGTCCAGTGTCCCACCAACCTGGCTATCCCGGTCTTAATCGAAATTATTAGATTACTCCGACTTTAATAAGGCACTAGGTGAAACTTCGAAATCTGTAATCCATGTCGCAGTCCGGAATTCCATGGCCATCACGGCCTTGCAATCGCTGTTGGTTTATTTTTTAAACTTCTTTCGTTGGTGGAAATAAGCGAGAAGAAAATAAGTTAAAATAATCTATGATCTAAGTTGGGAAATGTAGTTCTCACTTCACTTCTTGGTGAGTTTCACAGGTTGTGAGTTTATTCCTGGGTTTTACCACAGATCTGAATTTTTAGATCAAGACCATAAATCTATATGGATGTCTTATAGATAACATTCAAAACTGGAAAATCCTGTTCTTTGAAAACTGTTTGGCTGATTGCAGTGAATCTTGTAAGCGAATTGTTAAGTAATGTAGGCAGTTTACCAGATTTTCTGAACGGACTACGACACTTATTTTATTATCATAGGTGCAACACCAACTGCTCTGGAGCATGAAAGGAATGGATTTAATTCCAACTTTAACCATGAATATATTCCTTTACTATCCCCGATGTGTTTTCGTAAATTGATCTATTTCACATAATTCTACTTGTTCTTCTTTTATCATAAGATTCGAAGCAACGAATAAGGTTTTTGAATTTGCAACATTCAACTAGGTTCAAATTAAGGAGCATTTATAATTCGATATTGGCCGATTTTCATTTGTTTTCTTAACAGCTTTCTCTTACCAATTTATACCAAGAGGTTTGAAAAAAAAATGCAAAAAATTAACGCATTTTTTGTATTTTATTAATAAATACTTGGTACTAAAACAAAACATAATACACAAGTTTTAAGTTGAAATTTCAATTTTTTTTATGTGCAAAAACATTTAATTTGCCATTAGTTTACAATCCCGAGTAGTCTCGGGCAAATGAAAAAAGTTAAATATATGTCTTTGTATGATAGTTTTTAAAACAAGAAACAACACAAAGTGATACATTCCAAACGCCAGTGAAATGATATGCCATTTTTTTACTCTTTTTTTCTATGCAAATTCAGCTACCCTCTTATATACAATCGTACAAAACACCTGAGCAATCCCACAATCCAACAGGAAAACTCCCAAGCAAAATTTTGCAAACTTCCAATCACAGCAGATTATTATTATTATTATTATTTGCTTTCGGCCGAGTAAAAACGTAATAGAACAAAACGTACTGCTATGCCCGAGTTTTCTCGGGATAATAAATATTAGCAATCTATACATACCCGAGTTAACTCGGAATGATCAGGGAAGCGATTAACTAATAATTATAGTAATACAATAAGCATATAATAAATTCAAAAGCATTAAAAAAATATTCTCTCCTCCCGTGACAAAATATTATTTCCTATCCCGTTATTCTTCCCTCTAAAGAGACACAATAACTCTTCCCGGCATATAATTGAAGAGATCGGACTTAAAACTGCTCCAAGCGAAACCATATCTCCAATATTACTCATCGCTGAAGATATAATAAGTGCGATAGCACACATTCAACAGGGTCCAAAATTACGAACTCTCCAATCATAAAGCAAGTCCAAAACACACTAACTGCATCGTCCATGTCAGAAGAAGAAGTAATTAAATAACCACCTCCTCCCACCCCCACAGCGCCATGACATAGACCAGAAATTCATCTGTTTAGGCTCTGCGACCCATTAGGGCTCTAAGAGACCATGAAATCGCTCCTAATGGCAGGACGAAGGCAATGATATTTACCATCTCGCAGCGACCCCCTCCCCCCTCCTAATTTCGTTTTCTGAAAAGTTATGAGGTAACTTTTGCGGGGCCCTTCCCCCCTCCAGTCTCCTACTAATGTCGTTTTTCACTCTGCAAGTTGACTGGTGGTGACAACTCCACAATACTTGTGTATATGGCCGGGGTATGGAATAGAGTTTTTGCACGCCCTATTCTATTCCCTGACAATAGGGACTCCTGCCCCTGACTGTTGCCCCCTTATCAAAAAGGTAGATCATACAGATGAGAGAGATGATCTTCTGTGATCGCGGGGTGTCCCAGATGCGGCGGATTTATCCCCCTAAAAGTAGACGAAAAAATAGTTTTTTATAATACCAAGCAGTAAATGGCAAAAACGAATCCACTTTCTGATTCAAGTTATGATAGAGACAAAAAGTGTCATTAAAATTCCCAAATCACTCCGTTGTAAATAGCTGATGTTTTTTTAATCAACAAATGTTTGTTTCTGATTCAAATTAATGCCAAGTAGTATGTAGCAAAAATGAAAGATATCAGATTCACTTTCTGATTCGAATTAGTGGCAGAGTCAAAATGTGTTATTAAAATTCCTAACTCACTCCGTTGTAAATAGCTGATGTTTTTTTAATCAACAAATGATTGTTTCTGATTCAAATTAATGCCAAGCAGTATGTAGCAAAAACGAAAGATATCAGATTCACTTTCTGATTCGAATTAGTGACAGAGTCAAAATGTGTCATTAAAATTCCCAAATCACTCGCGTTGTAAATAGCTGATGTTTTTTTAATCAACAAATGATTGTTTCTGATTCTAATTAATGCCAAGCAGTATGTAGCAAAAACGAAAGATATCAGATTCACTTTCTGATTCGAATTAGTGACAGAGTCAAAATGTGTTATTAAAATTCCTAAATCACTTCGTTGTAAATAGCTGATGATTTTTTAATCAACAAATGTTTGCTTCTGACCTCTGTTTCAGAATCTCTGTCAGCCGCAATGAGAATATTGTTTAAATATTCAATTAAATGTTTCGACAAGTTGGCTTTTGCCAGTTAAAAATACTAATTTCGAATTATTTTGCATTTAAGGACAAGGAATGTGATAGCCTAACGACATGTTTCCTTTTCCATTAATGCCTGCGAGTTTTAAACAGTATTTAAGAAGTTAAAAAGGTGACCTTTTACGATATTGCTACGTGAATAAGATTAATAGTGACCGACCTACCCTTGGAGGAGTTTTCGTATAGGGGTTCGTTCCGTCTCCACGTGAGAACCAAACGTTACAAAATTACAGTGAAGTAAAATTAAAACAAACAAAGATTGATACACATTAGAAAATACCACAATATCGATGACGTGTAAATCTAAAACAATAAATCAAGTATCGTAAACCATGTAGGAAAGCAAAAAATACAAAGTGTATAAATGAAAGCAAAATGTGCCCATGCAATAACAAATAGTTCAGCATCCCCATTGAGATTTATAAAAATTTAAAATCAATCATAATAATTCCAAAAGGGATTTACAATTTAAGGCAATATAAAGGTAGCAAGACATCGAAGTGTATGGCTATCATAAAAGAGGTCACCAATGACCAAAAATTCTCCGTGGAAGAGAAAGGCCCCGGAACAGCAACTAGTCCAAGTGTCCGGCTTAAAATAAGAGATCAAAGGGATCTTGAAGAGAATTAGAATTCGTAATAAACCAGGCAAAAGTACTTAAAACACCTGAAAGAATAGAATTAACCAAAAATTAAAGTGTTCACTTTTCATAGAAATCTATGAAAATGAAGTTCTATGAAAAGGGAACTTTTTCATAGAAATCCAAGAATTTCTTTATGAAAATCCCAAAATCCAAACTTCTTCTCAAAAATTTATTTTTCAAAGAAATTTTAGAATGTTCTTTTCCTTAGAAAAATCTAGGAATGATTACTTTTTCATCAGATCCAAAAATATGGTATTTTGTTATAGAAATCCAGAATTTAAAAAATGCTAAACGTCTTTTTTATGGACATTTTCTCAAAGGCTACAAAGAAGGAAAAATGAAAAATTGATACGTTTAAAAAAGACAAAAGACAGCTTTAAAAATTTTTTTTTGAAGCGTTTAAACAAGCATACATTTTAGAAACGTTCGTTAATTTAAGTGTATGATCTTTTAAGAATTGAAATGAAGACACCATTTTCACTAAAAAAATATTCCATACAAATAGTTTGGATATTATGCAAAATTCAAAATTAGTTTTAACGCTTATTAGTTTTATGTAGAAAAAGCAAAAGAAGATTTTTTAAACTTTTTTAGCATTTTCTGGAACAGTGTCCCAAATCTCCTGCCATTTTAAAAAGTAAGTCAAACTTGGCGACTTTATGTGAATGCCAAAAATGGAAGCAAACCTCCTCGTTACTTCACATGTGGCTAGATCATAAAAAGAGCTTCGACTTGAGTCTACAGATGATGAATAAAATATCCCCCCTCTAATATTTACCCAAATATGAATAAAGCAGATTCGTCATGCTCATCACCCAACGTGTGTGCTCTTCTGTCAAGCCCCAAAGAGAATTCCAGATGTTTTCGACTGGTTTTTAGAAGAATATTTTTATTCCATTCCCCCTTTGTGTTGCACTAATCGGCGAAAACAAATGGCGTTCTGGAGAGGTTAACCGACAAATGTATCATTCAGGAAAAACAGGAGTTAATTCGATATTCAATCATCTGCGATTGATAGCTTCAAAATATTCCTTCAGCAATAATTCTTTTCTTTACATTGATCAGCCTCGTTTGATAAGCAAATGTTATTCGTGGCTTTAGAATTGTTTATTTATGTAATTTTTTTTTCGAAAGACAAATAACCATTTGTTATAGGATTTGATAACCACATTTTTAAAGCTTTTCAGGTGATTTCCAGTGCATAATTTATGGTATTATGTTGTACTAATTTTTTGTATGATTGATAATACTGATTGTCTCCAATTTCTATTTCTCATATCATTGAAAAAGTTATTATAATAGAGCAAATCCAATATTGAGGAGTTATATTTTCTGATTTTAAACGCATATAACTCAGTTTAAAAAAATCGATTTGTTCAAAAAAATTTTTAATTACTGAAACTCTAGTTTTTAGTAACTTTCATCAGTTTAACAATTTTTTCAAAAAATTTAAATATAGGAATCATATTTTCAGATTTTAAACGCATATAACTCAGTTTAAAAAAATCGAGTAGTTCAAATAATTTTTGGAAAAGATCAGACGGTGTTATTTACTATAAATCCAGTTTTTAGTAAATCCAGTTTTAAAAAAAATATTAATTTTCTAAAAGTTTCTAAAACTTGGAGTGAATACGGTAACACCAAGCCTTATTTTCACAAAAATTATTTAAACTGTTTGAACTTTTAAACTGAATTATAAACCTTTAAAATCTTCAAATGCGACATTTGTAAATAATGAGATTGTCCCATGGACCCAAATGCAATCTCTTAGGTGATTTCTAAATTAATAGGTCATAGTATTTGAACTATATACTGATATTTCATTTGCCATTACTTGCATGATACTAGTAAAGTTATTAATGCCTTATATTGTCGTCAATACCTTAAGGATTTTTTATGGTGTAAAGGGTAAACCAACTAGTGAAGGAACACTACCCAGTGAAGGAACATTTCATATATATTGATTAAAAATAAGAATTTGAAAGTTTTTCTTTAGATTGATTGGTAACAATAGCTTACTGCCAAACAATAGGAAGTCATCTAGCAATGTTTTGGATTACCTGGTCAAATAGACTTCTCTGGAAAAATCTTTGAATTTGTTATTATCTCTACAACACCTAGTTTCTTTGAAAAAATTATAAGGGGAGTGTTTGTATTTATATGTTTGAAGTGGAATTAATTGCATGTAATATTTTTATTTTTCTCACTGTAAAAAAGAGAATTTAAAATATAGTTATTGAAGTTAAGTTTTATTTTTTTTAAGCATCATAGCATACTAAAGTACTGAGATAAGGGGGTGTTTATTCACTGGATCACCAAACAATAAAAAACCAGTGAAGGAACAAATGTTCCTTTACTGGGTTTTTTTCTAAGTTAATGAAAATAAAAGATAAAATTTAATTTTCTTGTACCTTTAGTGATGTTCCGCATCAAAAGTATGTTAAAAATATGAAAAACAACTTCTAACCAGTGAGGGAGCAGGCATGATCCTTTACTGGGCATAGATTTCCCAGTGAATGAACAGTATGTGTTAATATGTTGACACTTTAATTTTCAATTCATGATTACAAAAAAGAAAATTTTAACATTTTCCAAGTATTTATATGTTTATAATTTCAAGAATAGGCTTGTTTTTAAATATTTGCATGGCTTATAAATTCATAAAGAGCATTAAAAAATAACCAAAATTAAGTGTTCCTTTACTGGATGTTCATTCACTGGTAAGAGCTATCCCTTCACTTGGTCTTCTTACTACTTGTTATTTGAACCTCCAAAACTTTAAAACAATATTATGTAAGTTCTCTACAATTTTTTACACAGTTTGCAATTAGTAACAAATATGTTGACACTGTTATTTAACTAAAATTACGAATTTTGAAATTAATATGATTTTTTAAAAGTCAAGCGAAGCTTAAGTGTTCCTTCACTGGTTAGTTTACCCTATTCCAGCCTTTTGAACTAAAAAAAAAAAATAATAATAATCAACTGAAAATTCACTACAGTATATAAGGGTTTCAATTCATTATACGTTTAATACCGTAACAGATCGTTTTCCGTTAAAACCTAATTTATTTCAGTGAATGTTCTAATTTATATTAAACGTTGTTAAAAGTTGTACTTGTTTGTATTCTTTTTTTTTTTTTAATTTTATCGCTTAGACTGCTATTAATTTAATGATAT
Organism: Parasteatoda tepidariorum; assembly: GCF_043381705.1. Taxonomy (NCBI): domain Eukaryota; kingdom Metazoa; phylum Arthropoda; class Arachnida; order Araneae; family Theridiidae; genus Parasteatoda; species Parasteatoda tepidariorum. Next base: position 4,256,547 of record NC_092210.1, read on the forward strand.
TTAACTTCCTCAGAAAAAAAGCATTGTTTAACCTCTCTCAAGACCCAGTTGTTGTCCAAGAGATCTTGAAACTTAAAAACTTCCACGATTTCAAAAAATGTAAAATTTCAATAAATATAATGATTTCATATAATGATAAACGATTTCAATAAATATAAGAGTGAATTTTTTATTCCCAATCACCAAAAGTCAATAAGATGACTTAAAATAATATGAATGAGACAGCCTACAATGATGAAAATTCAGCAATTTAAAATACTGTAAATAAAATAAACTACTCTGATTATGTAATTAAATCTAATATAAATTATAGAAGTTAAAATAATATAAATGAGATAATTTAGATGAAAGTAATTCAACTCAGAATAATAAAAAAATTAATAATTATCATAAGAGATTATTTAGATTAATGTAAATTAGATAACTTAGAAAAACAAAAATAGGATAACTAAGAATATTATTAATCTGATCATTTAGAATATTGCCACAAAGATTACTTGAAATATTGTAATTATGATAATTTAGAATAATCTAATTTATTAACGTAAACTAACAAGACAAGTTTAACTTATATAAATTAAATTATATTAATTATTGTTTAACTTATATAAATAATTTTTTAGCGGCAGGTACTGAACTTTCGTTCTTGACCTCGGAAAATGCTCGGATTGATTTAACCTTCACACAGTGGGCACCTGTGAACCTAAATCACGGAGGTGAGCAACATTACCCACGCCACACTGCCACAGATAATCCTTCATAGGGGGGGGGGCACTTTCACAGATCACGCAAAACATAGGACTACACACAGAGTGAAACATCCATGCCCTGAGCGGGATTCGAACCCGCAGCCATCGGCACCGGTCAGTTAATCACGATTGAAATTAAGTAACTTAAAAAATTAATAACTTGCAATGTTAATAGGACAACTTAGAATAAGATAAATAATGTAACTTAATGTAAATAAATAAAAGTAATGTAAATGCCATATCATTGAACAATATAAGTTCGAATAATATTAATGAGCTGGCTTTGACTACTGTTAAAAAGATAGCTGAAGCTAAGATCAAGAAGGTAACTATAAATAACTATTATAGAGTAATACTATTAATGAATAGGAAGGGAGGAACTTTATTTACATCGCACTAGAGCTGCACAATGGGCTATTGGCGACGGTCTGGGAAACATCCCTGAGGATGATCCGAAAACATGCCATCGCAATTTTGATCCTCTGCAGAGTGTATGGCTCCCCTGCTTTGGTAGCCGGACGACCTGCACGCGAAGTCGAGCACTTCACGATGGAACAGTTTAAAGAGGAACGATACCACTCTCCCTTGGTCCCTGGGAACCGCGTCTTTACTATCAGCCCACTGCTGGACACTATTAATATTAGAAAGACTGAAACTTAGTATATCGCCCAAAAGCATTAAAAATGACTGGATTGTGAAAGAATAGCTAATGTGTGAAGAAATTTGTTGTAAATTATTTTTTAATACTTTTTATAGTATTTGCAGTTATATAACAAGTTGTAAGTAAATATTAACAACAAAAAAAATTATATGTTGTACAAAAAGTTCCAAAATTCTAAGAAATTTTGTCATTGTTTCTCTAATTCAGTGTTTCAAAACTTATGACTTTTGTGCACCCTTTCTAAATTTTTCGCAACCTTGTGTACCACTAATAAAAAAATTAACGTTGTTTTTACTGTAAAAAAATTGCAGTAAAGTTGAAAATCACAACTGGCTGTTGTGCGCCACTAATTATTAACTGTTAACTCTGCAAAAAAATAGATAATAGAAAAATACGTAATCATAAATTTTCATGGCCAGCTTTATTTTTAAATAACATTTTTTGAAATTTTCGTTTGCTTCAAGATATTTCGCGTAAGAGCGCGTACCCCGCTAAACTGTTCCCGTACCCCTGGGGGGGGGGGTTACCGCTCTTTGGAAAACACTGCTCTAATTGAAATTAAAAAGCAGTCGAAATGACTTCCTTGGGCAATCTAGTGTTAATGAATTATGCCATTAAAATATACTATTATGAACCCAATATTCTACATTATTCTATTATAAAACTCTAAAATTACTCCATAACTCTACAACAGACTCATTATAATAGTAAGTGCTATTAAAGGAAAGTTGAATATGCAGTTTTTAAAATAAATTGAATTCTAAAGGATTTTTTATTAAAAAAAAAAGAAGCCAAGTTCTATCAAAGATAGCCAAATAGAGACATGTACTGAAACAATATCTTAATGAACCGTTCTCACCCAATATTTGAAGAAGCCAGCCAAGCTTCAAAACCTGTTATTTAGTTCTCAGATTTTAGTGATACAACCATCCATCAAAATGAGTGTATGTTTCGAAGGCTGGTTACGATGTGAATTTATCCGGAAAGTTGGCTTAAACATTACCGGAATTAAACATTCTTTTTTAGATTGGTTGTGTGGGGTGGATAAATAATTGCGCCTTCTTCTTCATTCCTGGCTCATTTAATGGCTCAATCTCATGATCCGCTGTATTTTATCATTATTATTTATTAGATGATGCATTTTCGGCTGCTGATTGTGTTAGGAATAACAGGAGCTTCAGGGGATATATATTGTATTCTCAGAAAGTTCTGATTCGTTTACAGAATTCACTAGAAGGGCTGGTTTACGGTGTTATTAATGATAAATTCCAATCAATATATTATGTATGAGTCACTCACTTACACAGAAATTATTAGACGCACTGAAGATTCTATGTAAAATCTTAATTATCATGTGATACTATACAGCTTTATTGTTTTGACGCTGCTGAAACAATTTTGCACTTGTTTACGTTCGTGTATTAATTAGCTAACATTGTAATGCAATACGTTAAAAATAAATGCACATAGGAAGTATATAAAAAATCTCCTGAATAAAAACCCATTACAAGTGTGTTTAAATATAAAAGTATTGCCTTTAAACTCGGGCAAAACATGCAATTAATAAAAAACTACGGTGCGTTTATTCATACGCATGTGAGACCTGGACAATGACCCGTGGTGATGAAAATATGATAGCTAGATTTGAGAGAAAAATACTGCGAAGCATTTTTGGTGGAATAAGTAAAAACGGTACCTGGTTTAGAAGATCAAACACGGAACTTTACAAAGCTTTACAAAGAAACTTTTAAAGAAACTGATGTCATTAAATTTATCAAAATTCAAAGGATTAAATGGGCAGGCCACATTATAAGAATGGAGNGATATACTACCTGATATAATGATATATTATACTGATATAATACCTGATATAATAATTATTCTATATTTATATAATATATCGTCTAATTTATCCTATCGTCGAATTTATATTATATATCGTCTAATTTAACCAATTAATTTAATTAGCCAATAACCAATAACTTTAACCAATTAATTTAACCAATAACACCAACGTAAACAAGTGTAAACCGGTTTCAGTCACATTAAAGCAATAAAGCTGTATAGTATCACATGATAATTAAGATTTTGCTTAGGGACTGTAAGTGAGTATTGCTTAGGTTACTGAAGAATAAATTTGCTTCCTTCCTACTACATAACTTAAAATAATAAAATAAAAAATTATTAAAGATTATTTTGATTAATGTAAATTAGATAACGTAGAATAATAAAAATAGGAGAAATAAAGAATATTATAATTAGGATGATTTAGAATATTGCCACAAAAATTACTTGGAATATTGTAATTAGGATAATTTTGAGTAATCTAAATTAAATAATTTATTCCTGGCTCATTCAATGGCTCAATCTCATAATCACCCGTATTTTATCGTTATTATTAGAAGGGGGGCTTGTGGGGATATATTTATTACCAGTAAAATCTGATTCGTTTACAGAATCTACTCGTGGGGCTGGTTTACGGTGTTATTTGTGATAAATTCCAATCAGTATGTGAGTGACTCACTTGTAAGTGAATATTACTTTTGCTACCGACGAATATATTTACTTCGTTGGACAAACACATTGCACGAGTTCCGCGACTCGGAGCTTTTGAACCGAATTTCTTCAACTTTCGAATAGCAAACAATTGTGTGACTACCGACATATTGATCAATGAAGTTCATAGTTTACGTGTGACGTCATTATTCCTTATTTAATAATAATTTACTTAACAATTTTTTAAATAATTCTGTCAGCAAAAACAAGCTAAGATAGAAAAATAACTTTTTCTTTTTAGTTTTCTTTTTAGAATAATAATGTTAAGTTCACGAATTTTGAAAACTTAAGGAACACTCTTGACCCATAAAATGCACCCATCAGATTGTCGTTTTCGAATTTATAGTTCATTAGAATTTTTATTTTGGTGAGAAAGTTACATTAAAGAATACAATAAACGCTGCGTTTGAAAATATTTTGCATTAAAATTAAAAGTTTGTTTTCAAAACATTTTAATTCAGCACAAAATCGTTCGTTTATGAGAAGAAGAAAAGGATGATGCAGTTTCCCTTTTTTCTAAAGATTAAAAACCGATTAAACATTTTCGGCTGTTTTTAAAAGGCAGTGTCAGAACAATTCACAGCGTGTTCCTACAACTCGTACACTTTCGATTCTCTTGCTAAAGTCAGGATTTAAGAAGAACATATTTTAGATTTCTTTGTGTTAAAAATACTTCGTGAAATAAACTTTTTGGTTTCAGATGCACTTTATCTTAAAATTTTGAAAAGCTGACCCATTTTTGCGTGTACGATTATGAATGCTTAACTCCATAGCCTTTTTATTTTATAACCGTCGTTGAACAGCCGACCCGATTTTGACTTACGACTACTAATGCTCAACTCCGGAATCTTGTCAGTTTGAACCAATCCAGAAGACAAGGAAACTTCAGGATCAGTACCCCCAGAGGTATGATTTATTATGGGAATATGGAGGACTTTGTGACTCGACAGATGTAACGTGCATCAGTCACCATTTACTACACAGGGAGTCTTCGGCCGGCGGGGATCGGACCCACGACCTCTTGGGCATGAGCCCAATATCCTACCCATCAGACTATCCCGGCCAACTCCATAGCCTTGTAACTTTGAACCCAACCCAGAAGACAAGGGAACTCCTGGATCAAGCATTGGGACAAACAAGTCTTTTTGATGGCCCAATCATGTATTTGTGTCAAGGAAAGCACGAAAACTTCTTACGGTTAGTCCAATGGCAAGGGGATTCTAACTTATGAACCGTCTACCATTGAGGGTATTTTGCGTCAGCCCTGTGGTCAGTGCGATCCGGGAGCAGTATTTTTATCAACCAACCATTCCTGAGATTCGAACGTGGGTCACATCTGAGGGAGGTGGATGCTCTACTCCTTTGCCACCACGGCTCTGCTATATGATATAGCAAGGCAAGGATTAGTATTTCGAAAAAATAAGATCCCTGGGGGTACTGATCCAGGCGTTTCTTTGTCTTCTGCATTGATTCAAAATTACAAGGCTACGGAGTTGAACACTAGAAGACGTAAACCCAAAAATTGGGTCGGCTGTCAACAACGGATAAAAAAAAATATTTAAAAAAACTAAATCATTGAGCCACGATGGTTCAGGGAATAGAGCGTTCGCCTTCCAATGAGGTGAACCGGGTTCGAATCCCGGCAATGGCTTGTTGATATGAATTCCACATCCGACTTGCAGCGACCCCATTGTTGACGTGAGATATCCTCAGCAGTAGAAGGATCTAGGGTTAGAGTCCCCTTGTCGACACCCTAACCGTGGAAGGTTCTCGCGGTCTTCCTCTCCACGTAAAGCAAATGCGGGTTATTTCCATCGAAAAGTCTTCCACGAAGACGAACTTCACCCAATACTTGATCCAGGAGTTCCCTTGTCTTCTGGTTCGAAATGACAAGGCAACGGAGTTGAACATTAGTAGTCGTAAACCCAAAAAATTGGGTCGGCTGTTCAATGACGGATATAAAACAAAATAAAAACTTTAATTATTTTAAAACACTTATTTTCTATTGGGTTTCTGGCCCCGTCATGAAAGCAATGTTTTGCAAGAGCACACATTTGCCGTCTTGACACAGTTCGGAATATAATTCGAAAGAACAAATATACCGTTTTCTGTTGTAGTCACTTTTTTTCAACTGTAGTTATGTAGCCATATATTCATCGTGATCTAAAATCATCGTCATTAACCTTTTGCTTACGGCTCCTGATAGCACCTGCTATTTTGGACCATCAGTTTGTGCCAACTGTCAGCATGACAGTCTGGAAAATAGCCAACAGAACATTTATCCACGTAGTTCTGTTACCAGATCTTGCTAATTACCTACCAATAATTGTTACGCAGTGGACTGATCGTAAAGACACGGTTCCCAGTAGAACACTGAAGTGAAGCATCACTGGTTGCGGTCAGTAAGCGGGGGAGTGATCAGCCTTCGTAGGGTCCGAGGGTGCACTGTATCGGTACTCCGTTATCGTAAAGTGCTTGACTTCGTGCGCAGGTCGCCAGGCTACCAAAATAAGGGAGCCCTCCCCTCTGCAGAGGATCAAAATTGCGATGGCATGTCTTCGGATCATCCTCAAGGATGTTTCCTAGACCGTCGCCAATAGCTCTAGTGCGACGTAAATAAAGTGCCTACCTACAGCACCAATATTTTCTAAAACTGTGTTAATGGAGTCCGACCATCGATGTTTTGGTCACATTTTAACTTTACTTCCCGCTGGTTTACTTTTGAAAATCTTATGTGGTGGTTTATTGACGCATTAATGAAATTGCGTCAAATTAGCAACTCCCCCCAGATGGTTTACAGTATCGATATAATGGTTCAACTATTGTTACGAGATTTACGATTACAAAATTTACGAGAATCGTTTTTTACTTTTTTTCATTATTTTTGATGGTTCAACTATTATTACGAGATATACCATTACAAAATTTACGAGAATCGTTTTTAATTTATTTATTTTTTCGATTTTTTTTTTTTTAAATTTCATTAATATGATTTTATTGACAATTTCCAAGTACGGAACTGTATCCCAAATATAGATAGTGCATACAGTACTGTGGTTAAATGTACTGATATTAAGGTTCAGTATTTTACAAAATTCGGTGAGAGTGCGTGTAATTTATTTTAACTTTTAATAATGTGGCTTTATCAATGTCTAATCGCAAAAAGAGTTATAGTACTGTAATTCAACTCAACAATACTTTAAGGATAGGTCAATTTAAGAGGCTTATAGGTAGAAACAATCAAGACTTACATTCAAGATGTGAGAAAAATAAAACTAGTGCATTATATTCCGTT
>NC_092210.1:4264382-4283892 GCF_043381705.1 Parasteatoda tepidariorum
GATTATGAAAAATTTAATACATTTCTCCGACACTTACTTTACTTTGCCTTACTACTCTAATAAAACTAAGATTTATTTTACTACCTTTCCTAACAACTGCTATTGTAAACTATTTGAATATAAATTTTTGAACTTTAATTAAGCCTAGCCAATTCTTTCTTAAAATATATGTCTTTATATATATATATATATATATATATATATATGTATGTATGTATGTATGTATGTATGTATATATAGTATATATATATACTTGCGTAATTTTTGAACGAGTTCTTATAAGAAAATCTTTTATCTATGTCATTATTTATTTCCTCTAAGTGCTTTGCCCTAGATTTAGCTTTTCTTTCTTAGGTTTGTAGTAATGATACCTAGGATGATGTTTTTTCTGGCAGATAAACAGATACTAATTATTTTAGGAACTTTGAGTTTTCAAAAAGAGTCATAATGCATACAAAAGAGTAAAATCTTAAACTTGAATTTTCCTTTGGATTTGACAATACTAATTATCCTAAAACCGGCAGATATTATCTAATTAGATTGAAGATGCTGCCCTCTTATTTAGATCGATATTAAATGCCTCAAAGGTTTAGTTTTTAAGATTGATTTTATCATAAATTTGAAAATCAGCCTCAGAATTTGACCTCTGATATTACTGTAAAAATATTACTGTAAAAAAATATTACTTTATTGATATTACTGTAAAATATACAAGCTAGAAAAAGCGATTTTCTTGTAAATTTAAAAATGTATGTTACCTTCTTTATCCTAAAAACATCTTCTTTTTTAAACACGATTTTTATGCAATTTTGAAAATGTCAGTTATTTATCTTAAAAACTGCAGATATTAATTATCCAACAATAAAATAGAAAAATAACATTATTAAACAGGATTGATTTTTTTTCTGGCAAATTAGAAAATTTCAGTTACTTTGTTTTTCCAAAAGACAAACCGCACTAACAATACGAATTCCTCATACAATTCGAACATTCCTAATAATACAATTCGAACTATACTAATTCCTCACTAGGGAATTAGTATAGTTCGAATTTCTATATAATAAAATGAACATTTCCACAAAATATACTTTCCCTGAAAAGCAAAAATAACTATTTCTCAATGTATTTTAAAATACTTTTGGTCAAATTTTATTACATCGCATTTCTCCTACTTTAAATATTGTAATAATGATTCGAATTCTTTATTGTGGCAACGCAGTAACTATATAAAAAAATAACAAGGATTTTTCAAAAAACAGTAATGAACTTAAAAATTAAACACAAAAATTAGCACAAACATGTTGCTGTGTGCCTTATTCTTAAAAAAATAAAAATATTGTATAAAACGAAAATGAAATACGCGGAAAATCTATTGATAATTATGAAATTAAGATGCTTTCTATCTTTTAAGTTTTTTTTTCTGTAGTAGCAATGTTACAATTTAAGTTTTTTCTATAAATATTCCTTTCAAAATAATTACAAAAATAAAAAAATAATTAATTAAAACTTATCTTAATTAGAGAAGCATTGATAATGAAGTAAGTAGTAAACTTCATTACATAGAAGGGGGAAAAAATTTAATTAAAATCCGTATTCTAGTTTCCTCGGTTATAAGTGCTGTTAGAAAATGCTGCGAATTTCTAATTAATTTAATTAAGAATGCGTTTTTGTAAACAAATAATATAAAATGGAATTCTTGTTTTAATTAAATAAACTCTTCAAACAGTTTTTTTTTAAAAGTTGTATCTTTATTTTTCAAATATACAAAAACGAAACACGCGTTTAAGACTAATGTTACATTTTCTTGATTAGTTAATTGGAAAAAAAAGATCTTTAATTTTTTATTTAATTGCCTAAAGAGTCTTGAAAAATATGAATTAATTAGAATAAACAAAAATAAGGAAATGTATATTTTCTTATAGAACTTTTGTCTCATGTGATTAAAAATTTAATTATGTGTTTTAAAATCTAAAGATGCACATATTTAGAATTACACGACTAAAATATTTTGGTATTCAAATAAAGATATTATATTAGGTTTCATTTAATTTTATAATGTAAATAGCTGGAATGATGCATCTCATCCTTTTATTCACAATTAAAAAAAAATTCTTAATTTCACTTCCTTATCACGATTTTTTGTTTTATTACTCTGAGTTTTTCTTTCCTTTAAATAGAATGAAATATATTACACTGAATTAAATTTATGAGTGAGTTTTCTTAATATACAATTGCTATTTTCTTTTCAATTTCAGCAGATTAAATATTTTATTGCTTTTAATATGAAATGAAAGTTTTATTGATAAAAACATATATTTTTGCATTATTAAAAAAACATTCATAAACTAATATTTCATTATAAAATACTAAAATAATATCAAAATACTTTATAGATTATTTATAAAAATTAATTCTTGAAATTTATTTTGTTATAATATATTATTTTGGCCATAATCAAAGGGGGAAGACAACGACTTTTGTCTCAAGTTCCTGGACTGCTGAAGGCCTCAAATTTCCTAGCAAAAAAATGCACTTTTTTAAATTAGTTTTTTGTTTATACAGAAAATAGCCATGAATTTCTTTTACCAGGCGCTAAATTATTATTACTAGAGCCCGGATTTTGATGACCTAAAAAATCTCAATTAATGCCCTTAAAAAGTGCAAAAAATGCCCTTAAAAGTGCAAAAAATGCCCTTAAAATGCGAAAATTGCGCTAAAAATGCCTTATGACATGACTTAAATAGAAGTAAAAATATTGAACTAAAACAATGTTTTACTCTTTAAAATTATTATGAGTCGTTTCAAAAATATAAAGCAATGCAATACTTGTTCTACGTTCATTAAAGTTTGAAAAATATGTTTTATATCCTAAAAAAAAAAAAAAAAGGAAAATATATTGACTCCAAAACATTTTCATTTTGTATAGAAACTTAAATGAATATAACAACTTCCATCTCATAATATTACTAAATATCAGAATTACAGTGGATTATTAATTTTTTTTTTAATATTTTGAAATGTAAACGAGCGTCTCTTGTCTGAAAGCAAATTTTTATACCAGGAGAAGCTTCTTTCAACGTCTACTGATGTTATTGGTGCGTACTTGAAAAGGACGGTCACACTTACTGACAATTCTTCTTCAATTTGAAAAGATGTTGCTTCACCTGTTAATATCCTAGAGATTTTCTTCATTGTTTGGAAGCCAGTGTAATAATAAAAAACTATAAAAAATAATAAAAATTGGAAAAAATTAACAAGAAATTTAAAAAATGCTTTAAAATGCAAAATACGCCCCAAAATTTAAAGAAAATGCCCTATAAATCTCAAAAAATGCTCTATAGGACAAAAAATGTCCAAAAATGCAAAAAATGCAAAAAAAAATGCAAATGTCACAAAATCCGGGCCTTAATTATTACTGTTCAAATCCAAAAAAATAGGTTCAAAGAGCAACGTTACAAACACACGAAATTAGAAAAACGAACTAAAAGCAGAAATAAAAGTGAGTTAATAGTAGATAATATAAAGCTGCATCAAATATGATCATTGAAGCATAGCACAATAAAGACAAAAGGGATAAAAAGAAAAAAGAGGAAAACAAAGAAAATTAATAAGTTTCATTTACTGAGCATAAGCTGCAAGTATATAGAACACATAAAATAAGTTAAGAATATAGAGAAAACATGGAAAATAATAAAGATTAACGAAAAAAAAAAGTAGAAAAATTGTGCAAATAAAATATTCTTAAAAATATTTGAAAATTTTTTTATTTGTTTGAAAAAAATTATTAAAAAGAGGGAAAACAAAATAATGAATATATATATATATATGAGGGAAATTTAATTATCGACTATGTCAACCTTCATTTATCAAAAGGTACCTCAAGATATAATGAAGTTAACATGTCTTATATACTAGTGATTCGGTATTTAATAATCGTAGTGGTAGTTACGCCACATTATCTTATTGGAATTGTATTGGCATATAGCATTGGTGCAGCATGCAGCTTACCAGATAAAAAAAATGATTTTCGCGTATCATTATTTCAAGCCTTTGGTTATTAAGCTTTAAGAACAGATGGTGTACGAAAGAAGAAGAGTACGTGCCGCCATGGCCGAGTACATCCCCCGTACCATGAAAGCGTAAACAGCACGAAGTATTACACGCCGTCAATCGGCAACGACAGACCTTTTTATGAGGTTGCAACATAATCGGGGGTTGTGTTTTTATCCGTTACAATATGAACAGGGTGTTTCATTGACACACCTATAATTAAAATTTGTTCTAGAATATTAGAACACACGACACGCAGGAAATAAAATATCAATCTGGAATCCAGCTGAACATTCGAATAAGCTTATTTTAACTAAAGTTATCATATCCAACGTTGAAAAACGCGTTTGGTAATTAACGTACATTGCGTTTTTTTCTTCTTATGTATTTACTTTTTATTACGTCTTGAGAAAAAAATTTTAAAATAAAACAAATTTATGAAAGCAAACTTACATTTACTTATATTAACTTATATATAAAATATTAACTTATATTTCTGCAAATAAATTTTTAAAATAAATAAATTTAAAAAAAAAAAATTTCAAAATAAAAAAATTTAAAACTAAAACGAACATTGAAAATAAAAATTAAAACTTGAAAAAAAAATTTTTTGTAAAAAAACTTAATAACATTTTTATATTTTCCTTGAAATACTTTTGTTGTTAAAAATATTAAAATAAAATTAAAAAAATATTGAGCAAAAAAAAAAAAAAGTGAAATACAAGCTAGTATAAAATAAAAGCAAAAGAAAATTACAATTTTTGATACTGTACTGTTATATACCGTTGTGGTGTACAATTTTTCCCCGTATATAAAATTTCAATTTAAAATAAAATATAAAAACTGTTTAAAAAATGATTTAAATTAAAACAATAGCAATAAAATTAAAATTTTTTACATAGCACTATTATAGACAGTATAAGTAAAAGTAGTTCTCTTCAGTACAAATTTTAATTTTTCTTTTTTACAATTATTTTTTTAAATTTTATGCCGCAAAAAATTAAATTGAAAAGAAAATGTAAAAGCAAATTATATAGTACTGAAAATTCTTATTCTGCTCAGAAATTCTTATTTTTTTTGCAGCTGAGTAGCTTAGGCACATTTGTATCAAATTTCATACAAATTGAACAAACATTTACATAATTCAAATGCTTCTATAACATTTGCGTTCAAAGTATAAATATTTATTTTTCTGATTCCCTGATTGAATCGACATTTTCTTAAACGTACGAATATATAATCAGTTTCATTTACTATTCACATCAGCTCTAATACCCTAACCAATAAGAAAGGAAAAAGAAAAGAAAAAAAAAGAAGAAAAAAAAGCACCCATCAGAAAATGACAGGAAATCACAAAACAACTAAACTTTACAACTTTTGCAACCACCCGAATTGTCATCAAACATGTACTCAGGTGTAATCTAAATAATTTCTCCCCCACAACCTCCCACCACTAAATCGCGTTGACGGCAAAATCATTTTCTATTATTCTAAATGTAAATTGTTCCACTGTGACTATTAAACTCGAAGAGAAGACGGACATTCTGTCACACCCTATTGCTTCACATAATCTCGCTCCATTTGCATAAGTGTCCGACAAATGTATTAACGTCGTCGCCACTACTGTAGAGATGAGATTCGTTTTGTTTTGAAATCCGCATCGGCCATACCTTTGACTAAATGATTCATGGCATCCATGCGAATCATGAGTTGGGTGGGCAAATTATGAATACTGTGGCTTGAAAGAACAAGAAAGATAGGATTTATGCATAGCTAGATACTATTAAGGCAGTCACGCTATATCATCCTTAAATTGTTCTTAGAACGACTTTAGATTACTCGATTTAAATCGTTTTCGTGTTCTTTGTGAATCCGTTTCATCGTTACTGATGAAAAGCATGTCTGAAATTCAGTTTTTAAATATTTACATATAGTTGCAGCAACAAATAGTTTTTTTTTTTTAAAGAAAAAACTATAGTGAATAATAATTTGCTATATGAATGCTTTTTTTCTTTTTTTGCATTTTTGTATGCTCATGTAACATTAGTTCACGAGTTTTTTTATATATCGTAAAAAAATAAAAAATAAAAATAAATAAATAAAAGTTTGAAAGCTTGATGCTAAGAATTTGTTTTATATATGATAGAAAATATCACGTTTAAATTTTGATAGGTTTTGAACAGAAATATCCTTATTTCGTCTCCAGCTGTTTTAGCTAAAAATTTCAAAATTAATCTGGAAAAAAAAATCGCAATTTTAAGTATCTGAAATATCCTTATTCCAAATATCATGCAGTTGCTTGTTTCATTTTATTATGATTATTATTATTTTGTATTTTAAAATTTAAAATACACTGAATTTTTTTCTCGTTGCTATTTTTTTTCCCTTTTTTTAAGTTTCATTCTAATTTGAAGTTTTAACTCTTGAGGGACATAAGTCTTACCTCATATTTTTGTTGCAAGAAAAAGAACAATTTTAACACAATTTTAAAAAAAAAAAAAAAAAGGAGGAAGAAGAACTGGCTGAATTAAAAAGAACTGGTTTCATTTTTTAAACAATATTTAAAAAATTAAGAAAAATCTTCATGAGTGCTGTATCCTAAATATCCTTNAAAAAAAAAAAAAAAAAAAAAAAAAAAAAAAAAAAAAAAAAAAAAAAAAAAAAAAGAGGAAGAAGAACTGGCTGAATTAAAAAGAACTGGTTTCATTTTTTAAATAATATTTAAAAAAATTAAAAAAAATCTTCATGACTGCTGTATCCTAAATATCCTTAAATAGAACTAAACACATTTATAAACCATTATTACCAGTATTTTTTTTTTTTTTTTTAGTGCTTGTTACGAATAAATGCTTAAAAAATTTTGTAAGCTCTTTAGCCCCAAATTAAGTTTTATACGAAAAGAGCAAACTGTCAGCTCGATTGTTCAATAACTTGTCAAGTTGCCAAAAATCTTTTAAAACTTGGCATTTTTTAGTGTATGCTACTTCATTGTTAATGCAAATATTTATTTTAATACGTATATCATTATAAATAAAACAAATATTTATATTTATGCACACATCATTATACATAAAACTGATATTTGTATGCACAAATCATTATGCATAAAATAAGAGTTGAGCCCTTTATTAAATGTTTCTTATGGAGGAAAGGTGCCTGATTAAGCAATTGTTCTCAAATATGTGACACCACTATTGTATCCGAAAAAGATTTTGGCCTCAACAAAAAGCAATCTAAAATGCAGAACGAGAAAAGAAAAGCCTTTCATGAGCTGTAGCGCAAACAAGGATGGTCTCACTGCTTTATTCGTTTTTTAAATTCGTCAATGAAGAGTATTATTTTTAGTCAAACTCGAAAGAATACTATGTTATGTTTTATCTATTCCTTTTTTCCCCATAAAATTATCCTTAAATAACAATGGTTCAATATTTATAGAAATTGTATACTACTATAGCAATTAGAGCTTACGTATTTAGTTTGCTTTGTTTTAAGAACACTGCGGTGTTCATGAGTTCTGCAATCCCAAATGATTATTGCCGGTCACGTGTATTTATTTAACAGTACAGAACATCATAATAACTGTAATGTCCTAATCTTAATTTTTAGAAGAATGTCTCAGACGTTGCCCCTACATTGAAAAAAAAAAAGAATTCTTAGAACATCGTCATTATCTAGGAATATTTAAGGAATTAAGAAATAAAGCCAAAAGTGCTTTCTGTGTATTACACGCAAACAAATATTTCTCTGCAGTTTACAAGGGTTCAATTTTCAGCAGGAAATGGTGTTTGGTACCTATCATTTGACACTGGCGAGCCCACGTGGCTCAACAAAAGAATGAAAGCGTTCTTTTTTTATCCGCATGCTTATTATCCACCCGCACCCTGTGATAGAACAGTACACGGGCCATGTCAAGAGGTCTGCCTGTACGGGTCATTTACATCACCTAACGGAACAGACGATAATATCTGAGGTGGTTTTTTCATGCCTCTGCACCCACAAACAAACGGCAAAGTGAGAAGTGGACTTTTTGGAAGAGTGTAGGTTGCCCTGACCGACCCCTCGACTCATCACCTCCTTCCAAAGAAAATATTCGAAGGTGGGCGGATTTAGTCCTAAAGGAAGAGGAACGTGTGCGGAACTTCCGACTGTGGTTAAAGAGAGATGTGCACAGGTTTTTCGCCAATTATACGATAATGTTCATCTTAATGTTCTTCATGCACTTTGTCTAAAGCAACATTTTCTGGTTCTTCTCTTTTTCCTTCCATCACCAAAGAATTTTTTTTTTTGTTCTTTTGTTGCTTTTGTTGTATGTTAATCTTTTGAGTAAAGTGGGGAATTAAAAACATTTTTATAGTTATTAGATACATGCACAAAAAATTCTCATGAATTTAAGCATACTACAACTCCCTTAATTTTCAAATAAGAAAGCGAAACTTGCTGTAGTGAATTAAGATACTTATTGGTTACTGATATCTGTGCATAAAGAATTCTTAAAGCTCCCCATTTCTTTTTAAATAAAATTTAAAAAAAAAAAACGAAACCTGTGATAGTTTGTTATTATACTCATTGGTTATAGATATTAGTGTGCTATGATTCCTTCAGCATTACGAACTGTAAAATTTCTTCATTTTTATTTAAAATAAAAAGTTGAAACTTGCGATAGTCTGTTATGATACTCTTTAGTTATAAATATAGGTGTTCTAAAATTTCAGCAGCATAATGAACTCTAATTTTTTCCGTTTCTAATTCAAATAAGAAAGTAAATCTGGTGCTCTCTAGCACTCCTATTATGATCTCATTAGTCACATTGAATGATTTTTCCATTCTGATTTATACGGTATATCTTGCATTTTTAAATATTTCAGTGATTTTTCTTTCTTTTTTATCACGTCAAACTCAGTTTATAGAGTCGTATTTTCCAGATTCCATAATACAACATACTTGCGTAATCTAGCCCTTTCCAACTCCTGTGTCATTAAACTCGACATTAAATTCAGCTTCGATTAACATACTTTTTATTTCTTGGTTGGATTTCAAATCTTGACTCTTGAAACATTGAGAGCAGCTGCGATTCGAATGATATATTTCCTGTGGTATCTCGTTCCTATGGTGGATCTTGCAGGTTCGAATTCTGCCCTAACCTTACTTAGATCTTTCGTACTTTTTTTTTATCTATCTTGTGATCTCTGTTTTTCAATTGCTGTACTTTTTATTTTATAACCGTCGTTGAACAGCAGATCCAATTTTGGGTTTAAGATTACTAATGTTCAACTCCGTATTTTTAACCCATTCCAGAAAACTAGGGAATTCCTGGATCAAGTATTGGGAGAAATTTGCCTTCGTGGAGGACGTTCTGAAGAAACTAACACGCATTTGCCTTATATGGAGAGGAAAACCACGAAAACCTCCCACGCTGTGCCTAACGACAAAGGGACTCTAACCCATAACCCGTCTACCACTGAAGATGTTTTACGTCAGCGCTGTGGTCATTGCAAGTCGGGTGTGGAATTCAAATCGACCTGTCGTCGCTGGGATTCGAATCTGGTTCACCTAATTGGAAGGCGGATGCTCTATCCCCTGAGGCAACACGGCTCAATTGCTATACTTTTTTTTTATATCCGTCATTGAACATCTGACCCAATTTTGGGTTTACGACTACTAATGTTCAACTCCGTAGCCTTGTAATTCTCATCCAATTCAGAAGACAAGGAAACTCCTGGATCAGTACCCCCAGAGGTATTGATTTGTTATAGGAGCATGGTGGACTTTGCGACTCGACAGATTTAACTTGCATCAGTCACCATTTGCTACACGGAGAGTCTTCGGCCGGCTTGGATCGAACTCATGTGCTCGTACATGGACCCAATGCTCTACCAACCAGGCTAACCCGGACTCAATTGCTGTACTTTGTAATGATTTGTCTTTCTGCACATGCATGTGTAACAATAAATAAACAAATAGATGCATACAGAATTGCAGCAGAATTCGCGCCCGCTGCTTCCATAGTTCTGTTTCAGAATCTTGGAACAGCCTGCAGCAGTAATTTAACTAGATCAGTAAAGTTACTTATCTACTTTAACCTTGTCCTAGCATTTGTAGTTTCACAAATACGTATTTCTTCTTATTTATCTAGAAAAAATATTCTATTATTTTATTACTTAAAATTTAATGATCACTAAATAAGCCTGAGTATCATTTCAGGAAAATTTTTCATTGTGTTTGATTTTCAGAAATTAGTTTTTTTTTCCATTCTCATTTGTAGCATATCTGTATCTGTTACAATAATAAAAGGAAGAAGAAAAAAAAAGAAAGGAAATAATAGCTTGAGGCTATTTCAAATAGTCATCTAAGACAGAAATGATGTACTATACCGATCAAGTGACCTTGCATCTCGGCCGTCATCTTCTCCCACCCCCGAATGTCCACAAAAAAATAAACCTCAGCACACACTCGTTGGACTTAGAACATAAATGCAGGGTGGGCCGGAGCTTTGTCCCTCCTTTTCGTCACAGTAATGGCAGTTGATTACAGGCCAAAAGCAGGTACAGGCGCCGTGCCTTCATATGTCCATTCCTTGGCACTTGTTGAATATGTTTTTCTTTTTTCTTTTTTTTTCTTTTTGGTAACCAACCATTGAGAAAAGTAGTTTTTTTCCCCACTTTCATATCAGCTTCATTGAAATTTCTCAGTGGAACAATGTTATTTTTTGTGTTTTACTGATGTATTTCACAAATGATCATGATCCTAAAAATCATCTGACTTCTACCTCCTCCTATTTCGCATCATCTCCGAACTCGTTGTAGTTGGAATTTGAAATGTTGGGTTGGGCCGCATACGAAGAGATGGTATTTCCGACGCTAACGATTCATCTTTGGTCATTTTTCGAGGTCTTTTTTTTTCTATGAAAAACATTGTGCAGGAGGTTAGGTTTTTTGTTACATGCAATGTTTTTTTTTATTTTTTAAATCAACTAATGTTTTTTTTTTTAAATTGGTTTCAATGTAATATGTTTCTGTTAACATTAAGAGGCAACAACAAAAAATAATAAATAAATTTCTCGATTTTGATGGGCTCCTAAGAATAAGAAAAGAATACTTCGCTTTTACACAGCCATTTTCAGCTACATTGAATTGGTGCATTCCATTTATAGCAATTACATGGGTCGTTGTAAATCAAATTAGTCTCATTTAAGCTAAGATATATCTCAGAGTAAATAAGATATATCTCATAATCAGATTAATCTCTGTAAGCCTTATTTGTCACACTTTAGACTACTAATACAAGATTAATTGATCATGTCGTTCTATGCCGTTGATTATAACATGGATTATATTATGTCTATTTTAATTTTAATTGTTTATAATATAATTATAAGAGTTTATTATAATTATAAGAGTTTATTATAATTATAAAAGTTTATTTTATAACCGTCGTTGAACAGCCAACCCAATTTTTTGGGTTTACGACTACTAATGTTCAATTCAGTAGTCTTGTAAATTTGAACCCGATCCAGAAGACATGGGAACTCCTGGATCAAATATTGGGAGAAATTTGCCTTCGGGAAGGGCCTTTTGTTGATGGAACTAACCCGCATTTGCGTTTGGTCATGGTTGGGTAGTGTGTATGACGTAAATCTTAACTCTTAGATGGCACTATTATATTACCATTTTGTAAATCATGTATGGACGGGAGATTATTGTTTCTTCTCTCAAAAAACCAAAAACAAAATTTGCAAAAGCATTTCAAAAATATTATTAAATTTAAAATTGAACAGGAAAATTATTGAATGATTTTGGATTTTCTATATTTTGATACCAAAAATCGATTTAAAAAAAAATTATTATAAATGATTCTTCAACGGTATGGCAAGGGTTGACTTTAGCTTCATACTGAAAAATCTAAAAATATGTTTCTGTTTACAATTGTTTTTTTTACCTATATTTTCATAATTCTTATTTATTCAAGTATATATTACGATATTAAGAGGATGCTATACTACCAAAAAAATCTTTCTTGACAAATTCCAATGTTTTTCAAAACTTGGAAGTTTAGGGAAAAAATGGCCAGATAAGGCTGTTTTTCAAAGGCTCAGTGGTACCATGAAATGATGTCTTTTTTGCAAATAATATGCTATTTTCATAACTCATGTGAGTTTGAAACAGTTACTCATAACCATTATGTCAATTTTAGCATATCGTTTTCCAGCTCCCTCGATGCTTATTCTGAAAATGGCACAGAACGTCAATATGGAGAAAAACCGCCGTTTTGAGAAAAATGAAAAGTGTTTGTGATCTAATTTGTAATAGTTAGAAACTTACTCCAATACTGCATTATCTGGGCTCATGATTTGCAAAAAATGGGAATAAGAAATTAATTTTAATAATCTTCATCAAAGTGGGAAAATGTCGCCAAGTTGGCGATTTTTAAAAAAGTTTTATAACTTAAAAATAATTTAGTGATTTGTTCGTTCTAAAGCCCACAAATTCTTTAAAGCAAGATGGCATAAGCAGTTTAAAATTATGACTTTGTAAGGTACTTAAACGATGGTTAGAGCTCGAAAACACTTTGATTAGTTTGCAGTTTGATATTTTCAAAATACTTTGTAAGCATTTGAGACTTTGCGGTTTACTTTATATGTAGCTGAGAGCCGCGATGGCTCAGGGGATAGAGCATTCGCCTTCCTATGAGGTGAACCGGGTTCTAATCCCAGCGATAGCTGGTCGATACGAATTCCGAGCTCGGCTAGCACCGACCATAGTGCTAACGTAAAATATCCTCAGTGGTTGACGGATCATGGGTTAGACTCCCCTTGCGTCAGGCTAACCGGGGGAGGTTCTTGTGGTCTTCATTCCATGTAACGCAAATGCGGGCTAGTTCAACACCTCCTAGAAAAGAGTAGGCCTCTGCACGGGTTACCATAAATATCCTNGATACAAAATAGAATAAGCATCCCAAAAAAAGCTATGTTTAACAAATAAGACAAAAAAATACACATCTTTCTTATTTTTCATCAACTGCGCAGTTAACTTCGTCACATCGGACTACTAATTTGATCCGTGCTGAGGCCTTCCTTATTCTAGGAGGCGTTGGCTAGTTCCATCCAAAAGTCGACCCCTAAGGCCAATACTTGATACAGGAGTTACCTTGGATTGAATTCAAAATTACAATGCTGCGGAGTTGAGCATTAGAAGTCTTGAACCCAAAATTGGGTAGGCTGTTCAACTGTGGTTATAAAATAAAATATATTTAACTAAACTCTCTTTTCTCAAAACTGGATGTAGAATTTGCTACGAAGGATATCTGCCGGCGTCTTCTTAAAATGGCAACAAAATTAACTTTAGATCAGAGAAATGTGTATAATCCTCAATACAAATATGGTTAAAAAAACAGCCTATATTTATTAAAACATAATAACAAGCTTTAAGTGAATGTTAAGTTATCTAAGAAATCGTGCGGTGATATCGTTCTCGTAGCTTATAATTTGAAGCATCGGAATACCTTTTCTGCGGTTCATTGTTTTCAAGAGCGAATGTTTCGTCAAAGCACGTGGCGGGGCGGTTCGAATGCAGTTAAAAGGACCATGTCTTAAAAGGTCAAGTCACAAAGGAAATCATAGATCACGATTTTCTCATCAGTGAACGGATATTTAACAATGCTTGCTATATTTACTATTTCCTAAATAGGCATTTTATTACAGTATTGGTACACTGGAAGGTGTAGGGCAAAATCAGGGCATTTTGATACTGCCCTGTAACAATTGTTGCATTTTTAACAGAGTGGTCATTTTTTTAAAGCACGGCCACTCTTTTAACAATAGAAAAAAATATTGATAATTTATTTATTCCTTTATTTTTGGAAGCATTTCTCAGCACAGAGCAAACATCAACGGGTTCATTTCTAAAATGAAAATAAACTTTAAGAAACAAGCAAGGAATAAAGTAATTTTAAGAATACTTATAAATATTTATAATGATTCCGTACTTTTAAAATAATAATTATTATAATGATAATATAAAAAAGAAACTCAAGGATTGACATTTTCGACGTAAAGGGTAGCGATAAGGTGGCAATAGACAAACATTTTTTATTCGCCATTCGTTATTTTTTGCCCTATTCTGGAAGGGGCGCACATGTTACATTGTGATTTGATCCTCGATTTGAGTTTGCAAAAATAGGATTCTTTTCAAATACTAAAATCTCTTTTTTTTTTAAATATTAATAATTAGAAAAGGAGCTGTGGTGGCTCCGGTGATCGAGCGTTCACCTTCTGATGAGGTGATCCTGGTTCGAATTCCAGAGTTGACTGGTATATATACGAATTCTGCTCCAAACTCAGCTGGTATACATACGAATACGAATCCGAATCTCTCCGAATCCATACATATATAATTATCGTTTAGAGAACGTGAATCCAGATTGAGCTAAAATCGCTGTGATGCACTGTTTTAGTTTAGGGAAAAGTTTCGCAAGTATTCTTTAGCGTTTCCTGAGTCATATATTAAAAAAAATAAAACATGAATACATTGATAATTTGTAATTCATTCATGAAATAGGTCGAAGGATTTCTCAGGTTCTCACGGCATGCATTTCTATGCATTTTTCAATCTAGTTTTAAAAAAGAATGTGATTTATTAATTATGTATAGTTTGCCTACGGTAAGAACTCCCCCACCACAAATCCTGAGGAGCTCTGCTGCTATGGAAACAAGAATAGCGCATTTCAGGGAGGGTAGCTTGTCTTCACTCTAGGGCTAACACAATAAACCAAAGAAAAAGGTTCCCTTTCTCTCGCCGACCTGAGCCAAAACCTGTCCTAAACAATGATCCCACACCCCTACTTGAAATAATTATACTTCGTAACCATTATCACCGCTACGGTTCCAGACGAATGGCTAGGGGAGTTCTTACTTTAGACAAAGTATAAACAGGTTTCATTTTGAATAATGGATTAAGAAGGCGAATTTAAGCAAAGAAATAATATAAACGATTTGTTAAAGCATATATGCAGATAATGTGTATGCGTATTGAAACCAGCTGAACCAACAAGAGCTAAAAGCGTAGATGAAGTGAAAAAAAGAATAACAAAGCGTGAACAGTATATCAAAGATAGAACAGTTGAAGAGACGTAGAGTCTAGCAAATATGGCATCCAAAAGGACTTGTCATCCGCAGGGATAGAGTTGATCATAACATCTAACGCGCGCCAAATGATAGTTCGGAATCTGTCCTTCACTGCTATTATCCAGTAATGTTTGAAATACCTGAGCGGATTTGTAGATGATTCATCTGTTCAATTTTACGCCTGTTTGGCGAAAAAAAAGAGAAAGAAAAAGAACAAAATAATAGCGATACATAAACATTAGCGAAAGGAGATATCAGAACACGAGAAGAGGGGGAAGAAAAAGACACTACCATTCCAAATGATTACTTCCTTTGGGTCATTTTCTTTTTTTTTTCTTGCAGAAAAACGTGTTTTCCACTCGGAAAAATTTGATTTCTTTAGATGGAATCCATTTACAATTGATGTTGATTCACGTCAATTTGCACAGTAGAATAAAATAAAAAAAACGGTGATGATTCGCAAACTTCGCTTCTTGTTTAGGGGAGAAGAAAAAAAAAGGAAAGAAAATGAATAATAATCTCCACGCGACGCCAAGGAGCCATGACTGATGACACGTTTGGGACAGAGTGTTCGAAATGACAGACAAGCGGGCCATCTCGTAGTAAGTGGCACAAATTGGGCCATCAAAACGGGCCTGCCCTGGATATATCACTGCAAATGAGAAAGTAAGACGCTTATGGGAGGGACCGAAACATTTAAAAAAAAGTAAATAAATAAAGTTTGTCAAACTATTTACTTTAAAATGTTGCTCATTGACTCGCGACAGACGTGAGGTCCAGAGGTCTTTAAAGTTTTTCACCACGCGTTTAAGTTAGGTTAGAGAAAAAAAAAAGAAGAAAAAAGGAACTTTTTTTTTCTTCTACTAATCACAATATTTTGATGTTGAATAAATGATTTTCTTTTCCTTTTTTCGATTTCTTTCCTTTTTCTCCTTTTATTTACCTTCTTCTTAATATTATTTTTTTTAAAATCTTTTTTCGAAAAATACTGCAGTGTTTAAAATGCTTATATTCCAAAGATTTATGGTACACATTGCACAAAATACGAAAGCGAGCACGCACGTAATTTCGATCTAATGATCGGAATTTTGTAACCATTCAATAAATTTTGGGATAATTTGACTGAATTATTAACTAAATTTGGCAGGTGACAGGCACGGCTTTAGCAAAACTCCGGCATGAGTTTATTCTATAAAAATTAGTATTATACTACAAAAAAAATTATTACGCATTTATTCTACAACAGGGAAGTTATACAGATAAAAAAAAAAGTAAACTCAATGGCATGACAGCCCATCGAGGGCCAAGGCCTACTGTGCCCATCTCAGTTTTCTTGATCTTGGGCTCTGGGCAGATGGTCCGGTTAGGTGGTCAGCCGAACGTGGGACCCCCAGTGATTAGTTCCCAAGCATGCTTGGTACTCATTTATTCACTCACTGAAGGGATGAAAGGCTGGTTATACAGTTTACCGGTATCCATTTTATTACAAGAAGATAGAGGTTGTTACCTAAAATAACTAGGTTCACTACATCCATTCTATGACAGGAATATTGAGGGATTTACCCCAATATCTAGGTTCACTTTATCTATTCTGTGACATGGATATAGAGGTTTTTTACCAAAAAAAAAAAAAAAAAAAAAAAAAATAATAAAANGATTTACTGAATCCATTCTATGACAGGAATATTGAGGATTTTACCCAAAATATCTAGGTTCACTATATTCATTCTGCGACAATGATATAACAGTTTTTACCAAAAATAACTAGATTCACTACATTCATTCTATGACAGGAATATTCAGGAATTTACCCAAAATATCTAGGTTCACTTTATCCATTCTGTGACAGGGATATGGAAGTTTTACCAAAAATAACTAGTTTTACTACATTCATTCCATAACAGGAATATTGAGGATTTTACCAAAAATATCTACGTTCACTATATCCATTCTGCGACAATGATATAACAGTTTTTACCAAAAATAACTAGATTTACTACATTCATTCTATGACAGGAATATTCAGGATTTTACCCAAAATATCTAGGTTCACTACATCCATTCTGTGAGAGGGATATGGAAGTTTCACCGAAAATAACTAGATTTACTACATCCATTCTATGACAGGAATATTGAGGATTTTACCCAAAATATCTAGGTTCACTACATTCATTTTGTAAGAGGGATATAACAGTTTTTTACCAAAAATAACTAGTTTTACTACATTCATTCTACGGCAGGAATATTCAGGATTTTACCCAAAATATCTAGGTTCACTATATCCATTCTATGACAGGGATATGGAAGTTTTACCAAAACTAACTGGATTTACTACATCCATTCTATGACAGGAATATTGAGGATTTTACCCAAATTATCTAGGTTTACTATATTCATTCTGTGTTAGCGACTTTTACCAAAATCATTCACTGCATTCATTCTATGAAGGGATAAAGAGGATGTTACTTACCTATTCTAAGACAAGGTTTTAGAGAATTTTACTAAAAATATCTAAGTTAAATGCACCCATTCTATAACAGAGAAGTAGAGAATTTAAAAAAAAAACCTACAAAAAGAAATAGGTTTACTAGATCTGTTCTATGCCACGAATAAAGAAGACTTTATCAAAAATATCTAAATTTTCAGTACTCATTCCACGACTTGCGTACAAAAGGTTTTCTAATAAAACGAATTTACTGCCAGGTTAACTAGGAATCTCTTGGATTTAACTTTCTTGTTGTATTGTTTTCCACTCTGGTTTCCAACTTGCACATTGGTATCTAAAATAACGTGAAAAATAATTAAATTAACATTCTGCTAGCTTATAGGAATTTTTTTTTTATCACCACCCTCTTAGCGCACTTAATTATTTATTGTCTAATCCCATTCGTAGTAAGGAGATCTTGCTAATCATTCACAAAATTTCTCGTCATATTTTTGCCGTAAGAAAATTATCGTCAATCGAAATTCTAAATAATTTCCGACATCAATAACTTAAACACGAAAAAAAAATTAAATAAAAATTTCTGTTTCTTTATTTTTTAAGTAGACTAAATAGGATAAAGTATTTTTTTGTCAAACCTGAAACTAAAAACATAGAGCTCATCAATTTTGTACTAAACTTGCTTTTTAAAAACTCCCCCTACCCTTCCAAAAGCAATGCTCCCTCGTTCTTTATTTAAATGTTGACAAAAAACAAAAAAAAAAAGTTTCTGCTTCATTAGATTATTTAAAAAATGTCTTTTTTAAAATTTTTGTGTATTGAAAAACAGTTTCTGCTGACAAAAATAGTTTCTGCTTCCTTAGACTATTTTGAAAATGTCTTTTTGAAAATTTTTGTATGTTGAAAAACAGTTTCTGCTGCTTTAGATTATTTTAAAAATGTCTTTTTTTTTTAATTTTTGTCTGTTAAAAAACAATTTTCGTTGACAAAAACAGTTTCTGCTTCCTTAGATTATTTTAAAAATTTCTTTTTGAAAATTTTTGTCTGTTAAAAAACAGTTTCCGCTGACAAAAACAGTTTCTGCTTCTCTAGATTATTTTAAAAATGCCTTTACTGAAATTTTTGTCTGTTGAAAAACAGTTTCCGCTGACAAAAACAGTTTCTGCTTCTTTAGATTATTTTAAAAATGTCTTTTCTTAAATTTTTGTCTGTTGAAAAACAGTTCCCGCTGACAAAAACAGTTTCTGCTTCTTTAGATTATTTTAAAAATGTCTTTTTTAAAATTTTTGTCTGCTGAAGAAAAGCAGTTTCTGCTTCGTTAGATTGTTTTAAAAATGTCCTTTCTTAAATTTTTGTCTGTTGAAAAACAGTTTCCGCTGATAAAAGCAGTTTCTGCTTCTTTAGATTACTTTAAAAATTTCTTTTTTGAAATTTTTGTGTGTTGAAAAACAGTTTCTGCTGACAAAAACAGTTTCTGGTTCTTTAGATTATTTTAAAAATGTCTTTTTTAAAATTTTTGTCTGTTGAAGAAAAGCAGTTTCTGCTGACAAAAACAGTTTCTGCTTCGTTAGATTGTTTTAAAAATGTCTTTTTTAAAATTTTTGTCTGTTGAAAAGCAGTTTCTGCTGACAAAAACAGTTTCTGCTGACAAAAACAGTTTCTGCTGACAAAAACAGTTTCTGCTTCTTTAGATTGTTTTAAAAATGTCTTTTTTAAAATTTTTATCTGTTGAAGAAAAGCAGTTTCTGCTGACAAAAACAGTTTCTGCTTCTTTAGATTGTTTTAAAAATGCCTTTTTTAAAATTTTTGTCTGTTGAAGAAAAGCAGTTTCTGCTGACAAAAACAGTTTCTGCTTCTTTAGATTGTTTTAAAAATGTCTTTTTTAAAATTTTTGTCTG
>NC_092210.1:4284030-4345658 GCF_043381705.1 Parasteatoda tepidariorum
AGATTCACTATATCTGTGACAGGGATATAGCAATTTTTACCAAAAATAACTAGCTTTAGTACATCCATTCTATGACAGGAATATTGAGGATTTTACCCAAAATATCTGGGTTCACTATATCCATTCTGTTACAGGGATATAACAATTTTTACTGAAAATAACTAGGTTTAGTACATCCATTCTATGACAGGAATATTAAGGATTTTACCCAAAATATCTAGGTTCACTACATCCATTCTGTGTTAGCGGCTTTTACCAAAATCATTCACTGCATTCATTCTATGAAAGGGATAAAGAGGATGTTACTTACCCATTCTAAGACAAGGTTTTAGAGAATTGTACTAAAAATATCTAAGTTCAATGCACCCATTCTATAACAGAGAAGTAGAGAATTAAAAAAAAATCTACAAAAAGAAGTAGGTTTACTAGATCTGTTCTATGCCACGAATAACGAAGACTTTATCTAAAATATCTAATAATTATCAAAAATAATTTTCAGTACTCATTCCACGACTTACGTACAAAAGGTTTTCTAATGAAACGAAATTACTGCCAGGTTAACTAGGAATCTCTTAGATATGTACTTTCTTGTTGTATTGTTTTCCACTCAGGCTTCCAACTTGCACATTGGTATCTAAAATAACGTGAAAAATAATTAAATTAACATTCTGCTAGCTTATAGGAAAAAATTTTTTATCACCACCCTCTTAGCACACTTAATTTATTGTCTAATCCCATTCTTAGTAAGGAGATCTTGTTAATCATTCGCAAAATTTCTCGTCATATTTTTGCCGTAAAGAAATTATCGTCAATCGAAATTCTAAATAATTTCGAACATCATTAACTTAAACGCGAAAAAAAAATATTAAATGAAAATTTCTGTATCTATATTTCTTAAGTAGACTAAATATAGAATAAAGTATTTTTTTGTCAAGCCTAAAACTAAAAACATAGAGCTCATCAATTTTGTACTAAATTTGCTTTCTAAAAACTCCCCCTACCCTTCCAAAAGCAATTTTTATTTAAATGTTGACAAAAAAAAAATAGTTTCTGCTTCATTAGATTATTTAAAAAATGCCTTCTTTTAAATTTTTGTCTGTTGAAAAACAGTTTCTGCTGACAAAAATTGTTTTTGCTTCCTTAGATTATTTTGAAAGTGTCTTTTTGAAACTTTTTGTAGGTTGAAAAACAGTTTCTGCTGCTTTAGATTATTTTAAAAATGTCTTTTTTTCTTTAAATTTTTGTCTGTTGAAAAACAGTTTCCGTTGACAAAAACAGTTTCTGCTTTTTTAGATCACCTTAAAAATTTCTTTTTGAAAATTTTTGTCTGTTGAAAAACAGTTTCCGCTGACAAAAACAGTTTCTGCTTCTTTAGATTATTTTAAAAATTTCTTTATTAAAATTTTTGTCTGTTGAAAAACAGTTTCCGCTGACAAAAACAGTTTCTGCTTCTTTAGATTATTTTAAAAAATTCTTTATTATAATTTTTGTCTGTTGAAAAACAGTTTCCGCTGACAAAAACAGTTTCTGCTTCTTTAGATTATCTTAAAAATGTCTTTTTTTAAATTTTTGTCTGTTGAAAAACAGTTTCCGCTGTCAAAAGCAGTTTCTGCTTCTTTAGATTATTTTAAAAATGTCCTTTTTAAAATTTTTGTCTGTTGAAGAAAAGCAGTTTCTGCTGACAAAAACAGTTTCTGCTTCGTTAGATTATTTTAATTTTTTTTTTTTAAATTTTTGTCTGTTAAAAATCAGTTTCTGCTTCTTAAGTTTATTTCAAAAATGTCTTTTTTAAAATCTTTGCTTCATTTCAATCTAAAGAAAAAAATTACTTAGATAAGTTTGAGACACGAGTAACCTGTTTCTATTACCCAAAACTTCTTAATCATTTATAAAATACTCTATTTCAACTTGTATTCATTTAACATTCGAAATAAATTAGACATATTTTTCTGGTAATATATCAACTCACGTCATTCATTTTTAGAGAAATGGTTTGTAGATCCATAACTTAGAACATACTAACCATGCCAGAATTAATAACGTTCTCTTTGGGAAAGGGGTAACAATGTCCGTTTTTTTTCCAGAACAAGTCGATTAACGAGGTATAATGGACAGTATGCCGAATGAAGAACAGAGAAAAAAGAATCCCCCAAAGTAGGAATGAAAATGTACTTTTCAATAGTACATTGGCTGCCACAATGACATGGAATCATTACATTAACGTACAATACATAAATCATGACCGCGCCGTTCGTAATGTAGTGAAAAGAACCAGGTTTAACGGTTGTCTGAACCTAGTAAGTGATCAAAGTAAAAATAGATAATTATTTTATGACGATGTGGTGGATAGATATGGCAGAGGGATAAAAACAATAAAGAGGGGAAAAAAAGTAAAGCTCGTGTTCCTTGTAAGTACAGCGAAAACGATAATGTGGAAAGTAATTGTTGTAAGTGCCCCCTGAAGAAGTTAATTTGTAGGGTGTGGCAATCGTATTCGGTTGATAATCTGACCTACGTGGCCTGGAGTACTGATTTTTTCCCAGTTTAGCCAGGTAGGGAAGATAACGCTTTTAATAAAACACTCCGGGAATTTCATAGGGATTTTCGCATCTTTCGAAAAGCATTTTAGGTTTGTTAAGCATAAGCTTTTTAGATGTACGACTCTATTGGCGGTTGTCATCCATAGTTCAGTTTTATTTTTATAACCGTCGTTGAACAGCCGACCCAATTTTTGGGTTTACGACTACTAATGTTCAACTCCGTAGCCTTGTAGTTTTTTAACCCAATCCAGAAGACAAGGAAACTCCTTGATCAGTACTCCCAGAGGTATGATTTGTTCCGGGAACATGGAGGACTTCGTAACTCGACAGATTTAACTTGCATCAGTCACCATTTACTACACGGGACCATTTACTACACCATTTACTATAGGCCCAGTGCCCTACCAACCAGGCTATTCCAGCCTCATTGCTAAAGTATAGGAAAATCCTGATTTATTTCACAAGAAATATATTTTAATTTCAAATTATGTATGTTACCCATGAAGAGGGAAGGCCGTTAATGTACCCATCACCTAGCCAATATGCTGATTACCTGATTTTCTGTGTTAAAGTGCGGAATCAAGAAGTTACTTCATTGTACCTAGGTAAAGTGCATATTAGCGGCTTACGTATCGTTAAAGTTCAAACGTTTATTTTTCTCAACTCCTTTCCATTGAGCTGTGGTGGCTCAGGGGATAGAGCGTTCGCCTTCCAAAAAGTGAACCGAGTTCAAATCCCAGCAATGGGAGGTCGATAAGAATTCCGCACCCGGCTCGCACCGACCACAGTGCTGACGTAGAATATCCTCACTGATAGACGGATCATGGGTTAGACTCCCCCTGCCGTCAGGTTAACCATGGGAGGTCTTCGTGGTTTTCCTCTCCATGTAACGCAAATGCTGGTTAGTTCCGTCAAAAAGTCCTCCACGAACGCAAATTTCTCCCAATACTCGATCCCGGAGTTCCCTTGTCTTCTGAACTGGGTTCAAAATGAAAAAGCTTCGGAGTTGAACATTAGTAGTCATAAACCCTAAATTGCGTCGGCTGTTCAACGATGGCTACAAAATTAAATTCCTTTTCATATCCCTTTATTTATAATATTTAAAGAAATTATGATTATTTCTTTTTGAATGTAATAATATTTTAAATTGTTTAAATCTTTGTTTTTTGGTAATTTGGTTTATTAAAGATTGATTCTATCAACTTTGAACATTTCTGATTGTATTAACTCGATTCTTTCGTTAGCAATAAATAAATAAATAAAATTATGTTAATTTAAGCATACAGAAACGTTTCGGCTGTTACAGAAAAGATTTTATTTTCACTCAAACGATTACTTAGTTAGGTGAGGATTGCCAAATTAGTTAGAAAAGTGAAACAATTATGAGAACTTTAACGAATCGCCCTATTTAATCTACCCGTCAACTGCAGATTAACAGCAGATTGACGCTTTATGACACTTTAATGGTAAAATATGCAACTTAAACTATTGCTGCCAAAAATCTTATTATTTGTCTCTTTTTTCATTCCAAATTCCGCTATTTGAAGGTGATGTGAAGAAATAACTTGGATAACACCGTGTCATCAAAATTAAACTTTGAATATCAAGCATTGATACTTGTTACAAAGTTACACATTTTCCCCAGCCTGTTTTGAGCTTTATGCAAAAGTTGTACACATGACACAAAATGTTCTGTCATGGAATTCAAATCTCCTATTGATATATTCCTTGCACATAGATTTCTTAAGATAGTCTTTATGAGATGAAGCACTAACTCTTTTCTCCAAGATAGATAGGAGAAATCATTAGATTCATGTCTGGTGGACATAATGGCTACTATTGTTCGGTCAGAAAACATGAAAGTGGTCTTGACAGCATTCTTGACCGTCTTTAACTCGGTGTAATTTTGGACGATTTTTGTTTAGCTCCTATAAAATTTAGTTTTTTTCTTTTTCGTTTAGAAACTAAAAGTTTCTGAGTGTTTTGCAGGGTCTGTACAACATTATATAATTTTCAATAGAATTTTTCATGACATCTTTTGACTGTGCTAAATTCCTACCGTGATAAACAATGTTTTCCGCTAAAAACTAAAAATAACGAATTCCGAGTAAAGGTGTTGAATGAAGTATGAAGAGTAATTTTTGTTCTGAATTAAATTCCGGGTGAAACTGTTCGACAAAAGGAAGACAAAATGAAGTTGTTTTAAATTGAAATAGTTAACTAAATTGAAACCAGTGTCACTCCGTAATAAATTATTAGATTTATAGACTACGAAGAAAAAAAAAGTGCTTATTTATATATTTCTTTTATTTATGTCTAACAAATTAAAGAAGTACTCTTAAAATAACGTTTTAAAAGTTTTTCCTTAAATTTTCTTTTAATATACTATACGTTATCAATGGTTAAATATGTTTTAGTTAATTTAAAATGTTTTTGAATTGGTTAAATAAGCTAAATGTGTTTTAATGAATTTTTAATATAAACAGAAATTCAAATATTTGTTTTTGTTAAACGATTTTGTTTATAAGTTATAAATCGTGTGATTTCGTTAATATTTGAAAAATAATTAATTCAATATTAATTCATTTATGATTGTTTCAAATAACGTGTATTATAATTCTTTATAAAAGGATATTTTATGCAATATATCATAAAAAATATTTTATTGGGGACAAAATAAATTAAAAATTGTATTGAAGTTTTTCATATTAAAATAAATGTTAAGTTTTTAATTTATTCAATTAATTTTAATTCTTGGAAAATTAGAGTTAAGTTGTCCATTTATTATTTTTTTTAGTCCATGATAATAAATAGGTGCATTAACATGAATTCATCCTCATAAAATTTGATGGTGTACAATTTTTAATTAAGCTATCAAATTTTCATTATTAATTAAAATAAAAAGATGTTGGATTGAAAATCTATATTTTCTTGTTCTTCGATTGAAATTGATCATTTTAAGATCCTTGTTTACTTTGGTAGAAAATAGTGGTCTTCTTGAAAATAGTGGTCTAGTTGCTACCAATTTTTTCTGCAACCACATATAATAAGATAGGCTATGCATAAATAATCATTAAAGGTATCTTTAGAATATAAAGTAAGAATCATTAATTTAGAATACATGCATGCATTAATTCTTAAAAAACAAAATTAGTTTGCAAAAATTAAACGGCATGGTACTACAGAGAGAACGAATTCAAACTAGGCTTAGCTCAATGGATATATATAGAAGTTATACATTTTAAAACCAGTAAATTCAGTGTTCAGAGATTTTACAATTAAAATATAATCATCCTTATTACACAACAAAAACACGCATGCATATTACGCTGCGAATTTTTGTTTCTGCTCACGAATATCAGCGTTAAAAATTACAAGAAACTCTTGCCAGCTTATTCTAGATTGTAAACAAACTACTCGCGATATTCCACTTGGCGTTTCCTGATATTCGAAGTATGTTTCGAAAGTGAAACTAATTCTCGTTTGGTGTAAAAGCTCAAAAGTTTGATGTAAGATTATTCCATTTTTAGTGTTTAGATTTAAATCACACCCTTTAAAGCGTATATAATAGCTAGGAATAAAGTGTTCCTTCACATATATTTTTTGGATTGTTCTTATTCGGAAAGATATTATGACACAGTTATTGCAGTAAAAAAGCTCCATGCCGCTAGTTTATTTAAATAATTAAATCAATCGCCCCAATTTAATTTCACAATTAGTTTTGAAAAAATAACAATTTTCCAAGCACTTCTGTTTTTTTTTTTTTTTTTTTTTTNTTTTTTTTTTGTTTTTTCTAGAATGTTTCCAATGCATCCAGACGACAAATTAAAAAGATAAACGCGAGGAGTAGTATTTCACAACATTTGGGTATTTAGTTAGTACGATAGGGAATTTCGGTATATGAGTAGGGATTTTTCCGATTCGTTTGGCATCCCGGTTGGCGAGAATAAAAATGTTGGGATAAAATTTATTGAGTTGGAGTGGAGAAAGTGACAGCACGTTCATTTTTCCATTATTGATTGATCCGTTCTTTGAATAGTGTATATTTAACGAAGAGTAAAGAAAGGTAACGGCCTGATGATACAATTTGAAATATGTACTGAATAACTAATAAGACTTGCTCTGAATAACGAATAAAAAAAAATACTTACTCAGCATTATATTTTTAATTCCATGATACATGGTGCGGGAATTTTCCATCAAATTTTTATTAATTAATACATAAATTATTAACGAAGATTTAGATAGTATTGAATTTAGATATAATTTCTCTATTTATATTTTTTCTACACATAAATTCTATATTACATTTACATATTTATATAATTTATATATTTCTATATCTATTTTGAATATTATAAACTAATATACAATGATATTTTATTTCCTACTTTTCTCCAGTTAAAAAATTTTCTATTTATATTTCTATTATATTCATATTCAATTCTATATTCATACTGTAGAAGATAAATCATTAATAAGTACGTGTTTTCATGACATATACAATGAATTAAAATCGAATTTAGCTCCGAAACTGTTAGGCATTTGATTTAAAAACCCTATTTGCTCACTTGACAATCCTGTAATTATTAAATCATTATTGTGCTATTTGATACTATTATTATTTTACAAAACTACTTAAATTTAACAGCCACGATCTTGGCAACGCATATTATTTTATTATAGTAATTTATTCGCAGTAAATGAAGGTTCTCAAGATATGAATTAAAATCAGATAATATGTAATTAGCTGCGAATATAGTTAACACATTTGATAGTGAAAAAGGCCGTACCTCCATGACGAAAATCCTTTGGCAATTATAGTTGTGATTTACACATTCAAAAATGCATTAAAAGAGTTATTTTCCATAAATACATTCCCAATTACACGAGTTTTAGTATCTAATAATTTTCTCTTATTCTTTGTATTGCCTCTTAAACAACGAGAATCGAATGAAACTTGAAACATTTTGTTCCTTTCTCTTTTGGCGAAAGATCTTAAACGAGATTAAAACAATTCCGGAGGAAAATGGCTCCACTATCTTCTGCAGCAACAAAGAATTGGCAAAAGATAAAAGGGGGGGGGGCGAAGAAGAGTTCCTGTTCAAAGAGAGAACTCCATTTATTCGAGGAAGAGGGAAAGAGTTGCAAGCACTTATTTGTCATTCCTTGTTTCGAAAAGGGTTTCGGGTACCACCGGAGTGCCTATTATTTCACTTTTCGAACAAATGTTGGAAAATTGTCCTTCCACTTCTAACTGAAAATTAATAATCTGAGAACCTTTATCAATATGCATGAAGGAAGCCGAGATCTTCCTAAACCCCCTCAGGAAAAGGATTTAATTATCGTCAATTATTTGAAGTGGGTCCAGGGATTAGAAGGGAGTGAAAGGCAGGTAAAAGGAAAGGAAGGCATTCTTCTTTTGGGAATTATTGTTGATTCTAGCAAAGGCTTCGAAGATCGAATTCATTCGACAAACATTATTCTCACCCGGTCCTGATTACCCATTCTAGAATTCGGAATTAAATGCGATGTATTCGAGCTTCACTGAAAAGTAGATTCCTTTTGGCTTCGAGGAATGGGAAATTTTAATTGAAGGAAAATCTCTCCTACTTTATTATCTTCGAATGTCTTGTAAGCCGAGAAAGTCTTGGAGGAACAAAGAAATCGATGACTGACCCTTCCCGTTTCCCATAAGGCAACTTTTCCCGAACTCCTGGGAAAACTGCATATTGATTGTTCATCGAAAGAGATGAAGTGTAATCACAGGTGACGCGACTCTCTTAGAAAGGGCAGCACCCTTCGAGAATTTTGTCTCGGAATGGAATATTTGTTGGACATATTTAAATTGCATTTCGACCTTCAGATGCGGAGGAAATAGGGGGCAGCACTTTTAATCTCAAATGAATGCATAAATAAACTTCACCAAAACTAATTACTTGGCTCCTGATTATCCGACACTCGACTATCCGGCTTCCGTACTATCTGACATGGAAAAAAACTAAGAACGAAGAAGCTGCCGACTTAAAACTATTCGAGCTTAGATTCGAGCTTCAAAAGGAACCCTTCGCGAATTTTGTCTCTCTCCATTCTGAATGGACTATTTAAATTGCAATTTGACCTTCAGATGTGGAGGAAATAAATGGCAGCACTTTAATCTCAAATGAATGCATAAATAGACATTATCAAAACTAATTTTTTTGGCTTTCGATTATCCGGTACTTGACTATCCGGTTTCCATACTATCTGACATGGTAAAAATAAAACAGTTGCTGACTTAAAACTATTCGTGCTTAGATGGCATAAAAAAGGAACCCTTCGCAAATTTTGTCTCTCTCCATTCTGAATGGACTATTTAAATTGCAATTTGACCTTCAGATGTGGAGGAAATAGATGGCAGCACTTTACTCTCAAATAAATGCATAGATTTCATCAAAACTGATTTTTTTGGCTCTCGATTATCCGGCACTTGACTATCCGGTTTCCATACTATCTGACATGGTAAAAATACAAAAGTTACGGACTTAAAACTATTCGTGCTTGGGTGGCATAAAAAAGGATTCGATAATTTTGTCTATCACCTTTCTGAATGGAATATTTTTTGGGTTTATTTAAATTGCATTTTGGCCTTCAATTGCTTTTTTCTTTCTTTAATTATTTATCTTAAAATCTGCAACAGTTATTTTTAATTACATAGAAAAATGGGCAGGAGGTGGAACTTCGTCCTATTAGGCTATTTTGTTAATGGATATACCCTACTCCATATTAGACCGGATAATCGAGAGCCTACGTAAAGTCATAATAATTAAAATATACAACACCAAATATGATTCAAATATGACATTATGACACATACAACACCAAATATGATTTAACTATGACATTTGTACGTATTTTGTTTTATAGTCACAACACCAAATAAAAAACAAAATAAAATATTTCTAATTATAGTATCATAATAAGTGATGCCACTAACCCACTATATTGTTTATCGTTTTAACCGGTGCAGTATTTTTATTTCTAAAATAATCTAACTGATAACTCTTTTGGGGTGCTGAAGTGATCGATTCAGTATTTTTTTTTTCCAACCTCATGCTTTGTTGAATCATAAAAATTGTTGAGATCTATTTTATGTGGGCGGCTGGTTGAGCTCTTCATCTCCTTGGGCTGTGTCCAGCAGAGTGGGTAACGATGATCAATGACTGGTCCTCGAAATGAGAGGGGGGTCAGCCACAGATTAGCTGCGTAATATCGCTAATGGCCTCGACTGACCGAAGGGAATTGATGACCGCCCAGAGTCAAACCTATAGGTAGCTTCTTCAACTCTCTCTCTCTCTGCTGTACAACATATAAAAATAACACTTAATAAATGTGATGTGAAGAGAATTATGCTTTGGACTCTTACTTTCTACTGTTTTCTTGGATTGAACATTATAATTTGAAGGCAATTTTATTTGTTTCGATCCTTGCATAAACAAAGATCGAACAAGATATTAATATAAAAAATTTTGATATAATAATAAGTAGCTTATAATTGTATCGTGTTATGTGAAGTGCTAAAAAAAGTAAACGAATCACCCAGAATAACTTTTAATCTAATGAACGAAACTGATATTTTCTGTTGTTGTCTTGGATTGAACATTATAATTTGAAGGCGAATTTATTTGTTTCGATCCTTGCATAAACAAAGATCGAACAAGATATTAATATAAAAAATTTTGATATAATAATAAGTAGCTTATAATTGTATCGTGTTATGTGAAGTGCTAAAAAAAGTAAACGAATCACCCTGAATAACTTTTGATCTAATGAACGAAACTGATATTTTCTGTTGTTTTCTTAGATTGAACAATATAATTTGAAGGCGCATTTATTTGTTTCAAATTTTGCATAAACAACGATCGAACAAGACATTAATTTATAAACATGCTGATGTAATAATAAGTAGTTTATACTAAGACATTGATTATATCGTATTATGAACAGGGCTAAAAAAAATAATAAATAAATAAACGAATCACACAGAATAACTTTTGATCTAAAGAACAGAACTGTTACTCTCAGTTTGAAAACTGTAATTGAATATTACTGAACATTATAATTTGAAGGCGGATTTATTTGTTTCAAACTTTGCATAAACAGTGATCGAACAAGATATTAATTTATAAAAATATTGATATAATAATATGTAGTTTATAATACGACATTGATTGTACACGGCTAAAAAAAAAAAAAAAATAAACGAATCACCCAGAATAACTTTTCATCTAATGAATGGAACTGATACTCTCTGTTGTTTTCTGGGATTAAACATTATGATTTGAAGGCGCATTTATTTATTTCGACCTTTGCATAAACAACGATCGAACAAGATATTAATTTTAGAAAATGTTGATGATTATAATAAGACATTGATTGTATCGTGTTATATGCAGTTCTAGAAAAGCTAAACCAATCACCCAGAGTAACTCTTCATCTAATGAACGGAACTGTTACTCTCTGCTGTTTTCCTGGATTGAACATTATAATTTGAAGGCGAATTTATTTGTTTTGACCTTTGTATAAATAACGATCGAACAAGATATTAATTTAAAAAATGTTGATACAAGTAGTTTGTTGACGTTTAAGTAGTTTATAATAAGACGTTGATTGTATCGTGTTATGTACAGAGCTAAAAAAAGTGAACCTATCA
The DNA here is from genome assembly GCF_043381705.1 of Parasteatoda tepidariorum. Classification (NCBI taxonomy): domain Eukaryota; kingdom Metazoa; phylum Arthropoda; class Arachnida; order Araneae; family Theridiidae; genus Parasteatoda; species Parasteatoda tepidariorum. The sequence goes on from NC_092210.1 coordinate 4,295,263, forward strand.
CCCAGAGTAACTTTTCATCTAATGAACGGAACTGTTACTCTCTGTTGTTTTCTTGGATTGAACATTACAGTTTGAAGGCAACTTTATTTGTTTCAAACTTTGCATAAACAAGGATCGAAACAGATATTATGTTAAAAAATGTGATATAATAATAAGTAGTTTATAATACGACATTGATTGTATCGTGTTGTACGACATTGATTCTATCGTATGTACAGTGCTCAAAATAAATAAATCACCCAGAATAACTTTTGATCTAAAGAAGGGATTTTCAAGTACTAGGATTCAATTTTAATGGTTTATTGGTTAACCTTAATTACGCTAATTAATCAGTGCTAATGATATTTTAAGTTACAAAATCAGACGCAAAAACGCATTTCCTCTGAATAAAAGGGACGTTTTTTTTCTAAACCGAAATAGATTTCTTAGCCCTAAAATATAAGTGTGTTTAGCTGCAATTTGGAAAATATGGTCCCAACAGTTTGGTCAGGAGAATGGTTGAAAGTCTGGACCCTTAATTTCACTTTTTGCGTATTTCATCGTATATCGAGAACTGCTTAAGCGAATTGAAAAATTTGTGTGGACATAGTTATAAGATTCGCTTATCCAAAGATAGTTCCAAGAAAAAAATTTAGACGAACAAAAATTTAATAGAAAGGTATACAAATTTTTTAAACAAGGTAATTTTTAAGAATGTAATTTTATATGGCAAAATGAAAGTTTGAACAAAATTAGTATAATAGTTCCTGAAAAAACAAACTTCAAGGAAATTAAGTATTGATGCTAAAATATGATGAGTATCATGCGTAAATAAATACCATCTTCAGTGTTTGAGTGACAAATTGAAACATATTGATTATTTTGAGCAAATTAAATTCAATCTCCATAGTTTTAAGAGACTATTTCAGATATGTTGATGTTTTTGTACAAATTAAATACATTCTTCAAGGTTAGAGAAACTACTTCAGATATGCTGATGATTTTGAGCAATCCTCATTGTTTAAAAGAGCACTTTCACTTTATACAACGAGATACCTGCAATTGACGTAGAGTGGGTATCTCGATCCTGATTGGTTGTTGAAACGTGTCATTTGCTTACGTTAGCAACTGTTTTTTCCATTCTATTTCGTGAAAGTCAATCCCGTCAAGTATCAATTCTTTTTAGTGGCGCATTCTAAATTCTTTCACAAAGATTTCAATTCTTTCTCTATTTATTCAGGCAGAGAATTAATACAAAGACAGAAACGAAGATATAGTGAACATAAACAAACTAAATATGCATCGAAGTTGTCAGGTACATACACAAAACAAAAATATATCACGGTCACACAATGAAATACATAAACAAATAATAATCTAAGTTAAGAAAAAAAAAGTAAGCGAGAAAGAATTATATTTCAACTAATTTGATGTGCGATACAGCTCTGTATGTAATTAACTTATAGTTAATTACATACAGACTTATGTAATTAACTTATAGTTAATTACATAACAATGCAATTAACTTATAGTTAATTAACATTCCAACTTATGTAAAGAAACTTAACTCAACTTTAATACGGCATTTTACTTATAAAGATGAGCTGGAACTGACATCTTAGGTCACATGCGTGGATATGAGAGGTCTTCTTCTTCTTCTTTAAGTGCAAGTACCCAAATAATGAGATTTATTGTTTTGGCGATACGGCTCTCTATTTAATTGACTTATCGTTAATTAACATTATAACTTATGTAAAGAAACTTAACTTATTACGTCATTTTACTTATATAGCCGCAATGGCTCAGGGGATAGAGCATTCGCCTTCCAATGAGGCGAACCGGGTTCGAATCCCACTCGATAAGAATACCGCATCCGGCTTGCACCGATCACAGTGCTGACGTAAAATATCCTCAGTGGTAGACGGATCATGGGTTAGAGACCCCCTGCCGCCAGGCTAACCGAAGGAGGTTCTCGTGGTCTTCCTCTCCATGTAGCGCAAATGCAGGTTAGCTCCATCAAAAAGTCCCCCACGAAGGCAAATTTCTCCCAATACTCGATCCAGGAGTTCCCTTGTCTTCTGGATTGGGTTCAAAATTATAAATCTACGAAGTTGATCATTAGTAGTCGTAAACCCATATAATTGGGTAGGCTGTTCAACGACGGTTATAAAATAAAGTATATAGATTATCTGGCGCTGACGTCATAGGTATGGGAGGTCTTCTTCTTGAAATATAAATACCCAATTAATAAGATATGAAAATCAATCAGAGCAGACGACAATTTATCTTAGGAATAAGAAGGGATACAAAAGTGACTTTTTCTTTTCTTTTTACAATGCGTATAAAAAATGTAATAATATTTCATTCCATGGTTATTCTTTTTGTGTTAAAACAGCCAAATCACACTACAACGGCATAACGATGCCAACTATAAAATTCCCGCTCGTGCATTATTTGCTCTATTCGTCCTACATTTTCAAAACAATGTGTTTTATTTTCAGTTTACATCAAAATGAATTGTAAGATATGATCACGATCTTCCAATTTCTCCTCTTTTACTACCCCGAAAGAAAAAAAAAGGACATTTTGGAAAGAAAATAATTTTCATGATATTATACAAGCATACACCTGTCAGACCACACGACAATAATTTTATTCGGATTTTTATGGCACCTCTACAATAGGAAAGTAGCGTGTAAAATATCCTGATAACTTTTGTCATATTACTTAAAATGATTGTAAGAAATGATTTTTCATAAGCATTTGACCAAATCAGAGAACAATCCAAATAGCTACTCGAATTCGGGTCAGCATCATAACTCGGGGGGAAATTCAAAAATAGCTTCTTTTTTATGTACATAAAAGAATTTTAAATGGAGAAACAAACTATATTCAAAATGATTTGTTATAGAATTGTCTCTCAATTGTATATTAGTCTATTTATTTCGATGTAATCATAATCCGCAGTAAAAATATCAGAACTTAAAAACTAGTGCAATCTAAATCAATTTTAGGATGCTACAGGATTGTTTAGGTGCTTAAATTTATGCATTTTTGAATTTTGATATTGAAATTTTTTATTATGAACTTGTGTGACAAAAAATAGTTTGAAAATACTAAAAAAATGAGTATTGGAAAAAAAATTCAACATAGTACGTAGAGCATAACGAAGGAATAAAAATGATTAAAGTTCGGTGATGCTTCTGTTTTTTGTTATTATTTTTATTGAAAATTGTTATTATTGCTAAGGTTGTGTTTCTGTTACAAAAAAATAAAAATAAGAAATCGTTATCGTACATATCAAAATTGAACTTGGGTTTAAATTAATGGAGAGGCATTTAAAATAATGCTAAAAGGAATGATAATTTCAAATTTTGATGGAAGTATGAAGTAAACTCTTCTTAAACTTATAGTAAACTTAGGTAAACTTATAGATATGGTAAAAACGGATAGTGATAAATGTAGGGAGATAGAGTTAGATATAGGAGAAAGTGGGGGTAATAACGGGTGTAACCAAGATTCGAAGGCCTGTTGCAGCTAAGGAAACTGTCTGCTTTAACCTAGATATCCATTGTTTAGTTGTAAAAAAATATATCATTCTCGAAAACTCATAGATGTACTACTTTTTTATTCGGGACCAGGGACGGCAGAAGGCCCGGTTAAAATTCTTTACAAACAAAATCTATTATTAATTAATGTTTCTCAGGAGAAAATTACAAAGAATTTCTTTATATCTATATAAAAATGTAAAAACTTTGTTCAACCTTAGACGTAATTATCTTCCTCCTCCTTTGCACTTCAACTTTCGTGAGGGCAGCATTGATGCACCTCACGGGGAGGAAGAGGTGTCAGGTCGGGTAATACCCAGTTTCAACCCGCTAGCAGAGCTCATCGAAACGAAACAGAACAGTGCTACTTATCGAGCTAAATCCTTATTGCTTGTTAGGGTATGAATCTTTAGTAACCGTAAAATAAGCTGCACTAAAAAAATTGTTTTCTATCTGTAATTGAAAAAAAATGAGAGTACAGTCGAATCCTTTTAATTTAAAGTACTTTTTCTCTTTGAATCTACGAGGCCAAATTTCTCCCTAATCGGAGTCGGAGTTGAGCAAATTTTTCTGACTCCGATTTCTACTGTTGTCTTAAGCCACTTGTCAAATACTAAAAAGCCTATTTTAAAGCACAGGGGTGTGCTTCTTCTTGTTTTCCAGTGTCACCATCTATGGGCAAGATTCCACTTCTTACACACATACGTCACAGCCCGTTTTACTGGGAGGACACATTCATACACCATCGATCCGCAGATCGTATTTTTGACCTGAACCAGAGCACGATCAATCTCCAATCCAGTACCTCCGGAAGTATTGACTTGTTATAGGAACTTGGAGGACTTTGTGACCCCGATAGATTTAGCATGCACCAGTCACCATTTTGAAGACGGGGAAGTCTTCTGGCTGTGGGGATCGAACTCACGACCTCTTAGAAATCGAACCAATGCCCTACCAACCTGGCTATCCTGGCCCCGATTCCTACAAAAATTATAATTTATTCCGTAGCCCTAATTCAAAAATAGAAAAGCACGTTTTTTAAAAGAAAATTCCAAAATTTGAAAATTAATTATTCAAATTTCTAAATTGAATTATTAAGGCAGTACTTTCTCCTTTTTTCGGAAAAAAGGAATAGGCGTACTATTTAAGACAAAATTTGCTGTTATATCAATAAATTTATAATTATTGTGAAATAGACATAGCAATGTTGCGTAGTATTTTCGAGAATTAAAATCTATTAATCTACTCGCTGTGTAAATTAGTTAAGCTGATATATTAAAATATCATATATAATATATTAAAATAGATTATATATTAAATAGAATCAACAGGTGCTATTTTAATGTAATGTATACTGTAATAATATTTAAATGTACATATTTAAAATCTTTCTTCCTTTCAAATAATAAAGGCTAAAATTAAAAATTTATATGAAAGTATCTTTATTAAATGATTGCTGAAAAATGTAGGTCCAATTTAATACTAATTTTATTCAATAATATTTAATATAATTTATCGTTCAATAAAATAATTTTTTACTATAAAAATGTCACATTGATGCATTTAAAAACAATCAATCAATCTTTGTATTCAATCAAATATTGTAATTTCAAATTTGGAAGGTTTATTTTATTGATATTGATTCGGCCGTGTAAAACTATGGCAATTAATTCATTGCCAATTACTTTTTTTTTCTTTTCGAATGAATAATTGAATAAAAGAATTGTTTTTTTTTTTTTCAAAATACCTAACATACCCACATTTAGCAATAGTTGAAATGAAACTTACAGAATTCTCAAACAGCTGTTTTGTTCACATTCTATTCGGAAAAATTTGATTACGTTTTCCAATATATATATATTTTTTTTTATAAAAGGAGAAATTGTTAGGGATGAAGATGAGATTAGGAAAATTTTCATCTTTTTTTTTTCATCCCCTCCTTTTTTTTATCATCTAACACTTTGTTTTATGTTGGCAATAACTGCATATTTCAATGGTTTTAGATTGTTTCTATCGATTTTCATAAGCGAGGCAAGTAAAGAAATTGCTTTTTATCCTATTAATCAATAGGATGCAACGCCAACTCCTTTTCTCATTTCATTTCTCTGAAAACAAAAGTAATCAGAATCGCAACGGAATAAACAAAAACATTTTTCCGTTAAAAAAAAAGAAAGTAAAAAAAAAGAAGCTATTTTTCTCGTCTAAGACTGGAGTTCTGGATGCTGAACATCGATACAGACTTGCTAGGAAAATTTCGCCATCACTAAAGATGATGATAGGAAAAAAAAAAGATAACAATAAAAAAAAGAGGGACAATATCGGGTCATCATGTATGCAACGGACGTCGTTTGAAAGTGAAATTTTTACAAACTGTCAAATGTGGCGCTTTCATCGCTTTTTTCTGTTTAAAGTATTTAGGCCGTTCCCGTTTTTCTGTATATTGATTAGATGGGAGAAAATCGTGGGCAATAAAGCTTCTAGGACGCCATTTTGGGGCACAAGAAGTACAACTCTAAGGAAAATTTCAAAACATGTAGATTAAAATGGAAATGAGATTTAATTATTTGCAAATTCATTAATTTAATTTCCAAGAAATTGTCTTTATTAATAGGATTAAAATAACAAATGTGAAACTAAGGTCAAAAAGGTTAGGTAAAGTCAATAGATAAAGTAATCAAAAATAATATTAATAAGCCTAATAATATTGCAGACACATAATCAAATTTTGCCTCAAAACATGTTCAGGCATTTCAGTTATATCTGAAAGTTGACCGATATAGTTGGATTTCTAACCATAGGTTTGAGTTTTCGTCGGCTGAAATAATTCAATACTGCTTCTCAACCACTGACCTAGATTTATGGGAATACTTTCATAATTTGAAATTCAATAATTTAATGAAAGGCACAAATTTCTAGATCTTGCAACTACTGGGGCTTCCTCCATATTCCACCATTTTTCTCCTTTTCTCTCTTTCCCTTGCTGCAGTAATTTTTTTCTGCATCGATGTTTTGCCTTTTTCATTTTATGTCTCAATGTTAGAGACGATTCTTTATCATAAAACTGAAATCATAGTATGTTAGTTTGTATGACATTAGTGAGCTTTCTACGTAGTTTAGCTTCGTACAAATGTTGTACAAAAATGGCCATTTCTTTATTTAGATGTTCGAATGTTATTGCCATTAAATCATAAACAGGAAATTAAACAGTATGCCTTATGTATTTTGCTCTCAAAACAAAACTAAGCAATACTTCAAAAAGAAATTGCGTTTATTCTTTAGTTTCAATTTGCCAAAATTAGGTACTTCTGGTCGCATTACTCAATTTTATATATTACTCCTTCTTTATGTCTCCCAAAAAAATACTTTATAATCGTCGTTGAACAGCTGTCTCAATTTTGGGTGTACAACTACTATGTTCAACTCCGCAGTCTTGTAATTAAGAACCCAATCCAGAACACAAGGGAACTCCTGGATTGGGAGAAAATTGCCTTCGTGGAGGACATTTTGATGGAACTAACCCGCACTTACGTTACACGTAGAGGAAAAACCACCGACGGTTAGCCTGACCGCTGACGATATTTTTACGTCAGCATGGTGTGAGATGGGTGCTGAATACATATCAATCAGCCGTCTCCTGGATTCAAACCCGGTTCACCTTATCGGAAGGCGAAGACTCTATCCTCTGAACCACCACGACTCACTCGAAAAAATAAATGAAATTCCTCGAATATTTTAAAAAATTCCAGAAAAATCACTCTTTTTTTTTTTCAAAAGAAAAGGGTTATATGATGGCCGAGGAGCCGACCGTCTTGTATGGTGTTCAAGGAGCTGACCTCAATTTAGATAGGTACCGCGTTTGAATCCCGGATTAGGCAAAAATTTTCTTCTTTTCTCCGTACTGTCTGTCCTTCTTGCTGTAAGTGTGCCCGCCTATTATGGTGCCCCTAAGAGACATATCTGCCCTTCTAATTCCCGAATGGTAAAAATCAATATCCGGGTGGACATTGAAAAAAAATGAAAACTAAGGATTGTATTATGTGAATTATTGTGAATTTATTTCAGGTATAATAATCCTCTTAATGAAGTAATGCACTAAACATTGACTTTCCGGAAATTATAGCTTTTTATTTGCAAGAAACAAATAACTAGGGACGTAATTTGTACACACGTTTTGCTGATTGCAGAAGAACCCCCACTCCAATATTTACTATACACAAGCTGGTTTACACTTCGCAATCTGTTTTCAGACCAATCAATCTATAATTCTAGAAACACAGAATACAAATACTATATTCACAACGACAAGAAAATTGTAGAATTTAATAGCGCTATTTAAAACTTTCAGGAATATGTAGTGTCATGTGTGTACACGCAAGTAATTGAGGATAAGCAATTTCAGGAATATGAGCTGTGGGCATACTCAGTTAAGGTAGAATATACGTACGGGAACGTGCGTCACAAGAAAGCGATAAATATTTTTAATCGAGCCTCGATGGCTCAGGGGATAGACTGTTCGCCTTCCAATGAGATGAACCAGGTTCGAGTCCTGGCGATGGCTGGTCGATACGAATTCTGTATTCAGCTTACACTGACCGCAGTACTGACGTGAAATATCCTCAACGGTAGACGGATCATGGGTTAGAGTCCCCTTGTCATCAGGCTAACTTTGGGAGGTGTTCGTGGTTTTCCTCTCCATGTAACGCAAATGCGGGTTAGTTTCATCAAAAGTCTTCCACGAAAACAAATTTCTTCAAATACTTTATCCAAGAGTTCTCTTGACTTCTGGATTGAGTTCAAAATTACAATGTTTAGGAGTTAAACATTAGTAGTCGTAAACCCGAAAATTGGGTTGGCTGTTCAACGACGGTTATAAAATAAAATAAAAAATATATTGGCGCAATTCAATCTTGTCTACCCACACATCCTTACAACAATAACACCTAAACATTAATTCACTTATTTCTTAAGGATATAGTTATGAGAATTGAGATCGACTTTGACAGAAGTTATTTTCGGTACACTCGAAAAAAGTTGGCTTTGTCTGAAAGAAATTAATAATGAAAGTCGGTGTATCATAATTTGTATTAGCCATCCTAAACCACCCGGCCAAATTATTAGACGCACTATAAGATTCTATGTAAAATCTGAATAACCAGGTGATATTACTCAACTTTATTGTTTTTACGCGACTGAAACCGGTTTGCACTTGTTTACGTCCGTGTATCAATCGGTCAACATTGTAATATAATACGTTAAAAATAAATACAAATAGGAAGTGTATCAAAAATCTCCTGAATAAAAACCCATTACGTGTATGTTTAAATATAAAAGTATTGCCCATAAACTAGTGCGAAACACGTCATTATTAATACACCGCAGTGCGTCTGATAATTTGATCAAATTATAATAATATATTAATATAATACCTGATATAATAAATATTCTATATTTTTATAATGTATCGTTCCAATTTATCTTATCGTCGAATTTATATTATACATCGTCTAATTTAACCAGTTGATACACGAACGTAAACAAGTGCAAACCGGTTTCAGTCGCGTAAAAACAGTAAAGCTGTATAGTATCACCTGATAATTAAGATTTTACATAGAATCTTATAGTGCGTCTAATAATTTGGCCAGGGATTGCACTACGTGTACTTTATTTATTTATTTATTAATTATTNTTTTTTAATTTTTTTTTTTTTTTTTTTTTTTTTTTTTTTTTTTTTTGTAATGTTAGTGTTGTTTCCGATCTATTGCTACTTCGATTTTTCTTATTGTCCTAAAATACGAAAGGAGATAACGTAATAATAAACGCGAATTTTTCAGCATAGTCTTAAGCCTTGAAAAAGGGCATTTTTCGTTCCAATCGTAGAACCAAAGATGTCTGCTCTGAGTCGGTTCAGCAAATGGCAGAAATCGTGAGGATCCAAAACAATTTCAAAGTTTTGGGTAATCACGAAGAATGTTTGAAAGGCGATAAGTAGCGAACGTTCTGTATTACAAAACAAGGCAAGTAATTCGCATGCAACGGGTATAATGTAACGGATTTGTAACAAATCATCGCAGCTCTTCGGCAATTTCGCTGCCTGATTTCTCTCTTTTGCAAATATCGAGATCTTTTTATGCGCTTATGCCTTCTCTCCTCTTTATTGGAATTTTTATCTTTTTGGTTGTTAATTCAGGAACAAAAAGAAGCGCCAATCGACAACTTTATGACTCTTATCAAGTATAAGTCGTCACATTAGCTCTCATATTAAATTTAATATAGAATTAAGGGTGTGGGGATAAAGTTCTTAAATTTTAAAGTATCGTTTCTCACTTTTTGCTACTGCTTTCGAAGCAAAGAGAAAAAGTAACAGCTTTTTTGTTATTTACAGTCCCTAGCCAAATTTTTAGACGCACTATAATATTCTATGTAAAATCTAAATTATCAGATGATACTATACAGCTTTATTATTTTTACGCGGTTTGCACTTGTTTACGTCCGTGTATCAATTGCTTAGCATTGTAATGCAATGCGTTAAAATAAACACAAATAGGAAGTGTTTAAAAAAATCTCCTGAATAAAAACCCATTACATGTATGGTTAAATATAAAAGTATTGCCTATAAATTCGTGCAAAACCTGCAATTATTAAAACACTACAGTGCATCTCATAATTTGGTCTAATTATTATAATGTACTAATATAATACCTGCTTTAATATATATTCCATATTTACATAATATATCGTTTAATTTATTCAATCTTTGAATTTACATTATAGATTGTCTAACTTAACCAATTAATACACGGACATGAACAAGTGCAAACCAATTTCAGTCGCATAAAAACAATAAAGCTGTATAGTATCATCTGATAATTAAGATTTTACGTAGAGTATTATAGTGCGTTTAATAATTTGGCCAGCGACTGTAAGTATCGCATTCGAACTAAAATGTTATCGAGCAATATCTGTTACACTTATCTATTTGTTACGAATTATTAAAATTCGGCATATTAGATCAATTTCTTGTATGTTCTTCTGATTGGCTTCTATGTTGGTGGATGTATTCAGAACAGCTGTAAACAGTTTCTTGTTTAAAATTTTTCAAAAATATAGTTCCTCCACGAGACACTTTTCATTGGCCGTTGATTGTCAAGAAAGAAATCATCTGTCGATCATTGGTTGAACTGCAGTAAATTTTTACTGCCTCTATAATTACTTGAACTTTTCAGAATTTTACTGATATTAGACTGCAATTGGTTGAACTTAATGCGATTTTTACTGCTATTAGACTGTTATTGATTGAATTTAATGCGATTTTTACTGTTATTAGACTGTTATTGGTTAAACTTAATGAGATTTTTACTGTTATTAGACTGTTATTGGTTGAACTTAACCAGATTTTTACTGTTATGAGACTGTTATTGGTTGAACTTAACTAGATTTTTACTGTTATTAGACTGTTATTGGTTGAACTTAATCAGATTTTTACTGTTATTAGACTGTTATTGGTTGAACTTTATCAGAATTTTACTGTTATTAGATTATAATTGGTAGAACTTAATCAGATTTTTACTGTTATTAAACTGTAACTGATCGAATTTAATTATATTTTTACGGTTATTAAACAAATTAGTTGAACTTAATCACATTTTTACTGTTATTAGACTGTTAATTGTTGAACCTTATAAGATTTTTATTGTTATTAGACTGTCATTGGTTGAACTTTATCAGAATTTTACAGTTATTAGATTATAATTGGTTTGATACTTATCAGATTTTTACTGTTTTTAGAATGTAATAAGTTGAAATTTATTATAATTTTACTGTTTTAAGACTATTACTGTACAGAATTTCACTGTTTTTGGATTACAATTGGTTGAACTTTATCAGATTTTTACTATTATTAGAATGTAATTGGTTGAAATTTATCAGAATTTTTCTCCTGTAAGACAATTACTGTACAGAATGTTACTGTTAATAGATTATAATTAGTTAAAATTTATCAGATTTTTAATGTTTTTTAATGAAATAGGTTAAAATTTGTCAGAATTTTACTGTTTTAAGACAATTGCTGTACAGAATTTTACTGTTATTAGAGTATAATTAGTTGAACTTTATCAGATTTTTACTGCTTTTAGAATGTAATTGGTTAAAATTTATCAGAATTTTACTGTTTTAAGACAATTACTGTACAGAATTTTACTGTTATTAGATTATAATTCGTTGAACTTTATCAGATTTTTGCTGTTTTTAGAATGTCATTAGTTGAAACTTATTATAATTTTACTGTTGTAAAACTATTACTGAACAGAACTTTACTGTTTTTAGATTATAATTGGTTGAAATTTATCAGAATATTACTGTTCTAAGACTGTTACTCTACAGAATTTAACTATTTTTAGATCACAATTGGTTGACATTTATCAGATTTTAGCTGTTGTTAGAATGTAATTAGTTGAAATTTATCAGAATATTTATTGTTGAAGGACTATAGGTTAAAGTACCTGAGTTTGTAACCGAAGTTGTTATAGTTATCAAATCGTTATTGGATGAACTGCATCAATTCGTAACAGCTAAAATGGAAGACCATAGTAATCCCATACTATACTAAAAGAATGCGCCGACGCTCTTAGTTTCGCTCATAAATTTTAGAACTGCTAAAACATTTATTAAAAAAATAGGAATAAATATGTAATGCATATTAAAAATCGTAATTTTTCTCTCATGTTTTACAACAGACTTCTGACAGCAACATATTGCTTTTCCATTGTATAAAATGATGAATATTTTCAAAAAGTATTATCTATCTCTTGATAGAAATCGGGGTAATTATTTTAAGTTCAAACGGCAGAAATTAAATAGGGTGAATTTTCAGTTTACATGAAATTCTGAGTAAAAAATCTAAACCGGTTTAATAGTTTCAGAGCAAAGAAAACTCAAGAAAGTCCTAATTTTTTAAAAAACAATTTCGAGAATTATATGACCGATTTCATTTATATTTTGGACATTTTACTTCTATTTGTACTCAATTACCAATTTTTTCAGTTATTCTCGTATTTTTCTTCCATTATATAAAATTCATTTGTTAATACAATCAAATCCCGTTATAGTGAACATGGTTTATTGTGAACTCCCGGATATAGTGAACGAAATGCTCGTTCCCGTGCCTTGCTATACACATACAATATTATTTTTTTGTGGATATAGTGAGCCAAAAGAAAAGAGGAAATTAGATATTAGGAACTTTTTTCTGTCTTCGACTGATTTTTTTCTACATTTTTTTGTAATTTTAAAATTTCTACATAAAATACATATATCAATTTTTAAAACCATCTATAGAGTGGCATGTAGCCATGAGCATTTTTTCTTGTTTGTTTCTTCTATCTCTGTTTCCCCTCCCTAAATAAAGGCCATCACTAAATTTTTTGTAAGCAAGACGATGAGTAATAAAAATTTAAAGTTAACACTTTTTTTTTACTACATGGCGTTGTTTTTANCGCCGACGCTCTTAGTTTCGCTCATAAATTTTAGAACTGCCAAAACATTTATTAAAAAAATAGGAATAAATATGTAATGCATATTAAAAATCGTAATTTTTCTCTCATGTTTTACAACAGACTTCTGACTGCAACATATTGCTTTTCCATTGTATAAAATGATGAATATTTTCAAAAAGTATTATCTATCTCTTGATAGAAATCGGGGTAATTATTTTAAGTTCAAACGGCAGAAATTAAATAGGGTGAATTTTCAGTTTACATGAAATTCTGAGTAAGAAATCTAAACCGGTTTAATAGTTTCAGAACAAAGAAAACTCAATAAAGTCCTAATTTTTAAAAAAACAATTTCGAGAATTATACGACCAATTTCATTTATATTTTGGACATTTTATTTCTATTTGTACTCAATTACCAATTTTTTCAGTTATTCTCGTATTTTTCTTCCATTATGTAAAATTCATTTGTTAATACAATCAAATCCCGTTATAGTGAACATGGTTTATAGTGAACTCCCGGATATAGTGAATGAAATGCTCGCTCCCGCGCCTTGCTATACACATATAATATTATTTTTTTGTAGATATAGTGAGCCAAAAGAAGAGAGGAAATTAGATATTAGGAACTTTTTTCTGTCTTCGACTGATTTTTTTCCACATTTTTTTGTAATTTTAAAATTTCTATATAAAATACATATATCAATTTTTAAAACCATCTATAGAGTGGAATGTAGCCATGAGCATTTTTTCTTGTTTGTTTCTTCTATCTCAGTTTCCCACCCCTAAATAAAGGCCATCACTAAATTTTTTGTAAGCAAGACGATGAGTAATAAAAATTAAAAGTTAACACTTTTTTTTTTTTTACTACAACTACATAGCGTTGTTTTTAATCATTTTTGTATTTCTTTTTATGGGTCACTTATTTAAATAATGTGTAATGAAAGGGACCAGTTCGGAAAAATTAGTTATAATTGCCTGCTTAACGGATATAGTGAACTCCCGGCTATAGTGAACCGAAATTTCGGCCCCTTGAAGACTCACTATAACGGGTTTCTTTTTTATTTTATAACCATCGTTGAGCAGCCGACCCAATTTTATGGGTTTGCGACTACAAATGCTCACCTACGTAGCCTTGTAATTTTGAACCCAATCCAGAAGACAAGGGAACTCCTGGATTTGACTGTACACACATTTTCCTTTATTTTCATTTATTTATTTTTTTAAAAACTCATTAAAAGTATTTCAGTTATCATAGGATTTTCCTCCCAGTCAAATCCAGCGCATTTTATTACTTAAATTTTTCTAGTAAAAGATGTCTCTTAAAATAGAATCCAAAATACAAAGCATCTCACTCGAAAAGTTAAATCATTTAAATTCTACCACCATTGCTCAAAAAGTCTGGGAAATCCTAGCAACATCTACGGGAAATCTCCGTATTCTGTGTACATATAAAGAATAAAGAGTAAAATATTGGAAATTTTTCGAAAAAAAAGGAAGAACACTCGGAAAAGAATGGATATTCAAAATCACCATCGGAATCGATTTTAAGGAATAGAACATAAAATCTTTCAAACTATTCCCCTTCAGCTCCCCTCCCCCACGAGTATATGCCTTTTTCTACAAAAGCAAAATATAAAAATAAACTATCTTTTGCGTATTCTCGTACCTATTGGGGAGGCAGGCACACGAAACGGAATGGAGCAGACGATTTGAATTGTGGATGGAAAGGAATTTTCATCGCAAGAATTCGATTTCTTTTCTTTTCCTCGCACTTTTTTTTTCTGCGCGGAAGAAGAGAAAGGGGGGAAGTAAAGCAGCTTAATCTTATTTTTCGATTAAGTGATAAAAACGCCTTGAATTCCTTTCTCTCTTAGTCGAAAAACCCTGCAGGTAGAAAAGAAGAAGAAAAAAAAAAGTTCTTAAAGGTACGGAATGGTATTGGAAAAGTCATGGTTTTGGGTTTTCTATATATATTTCGCAAAAGATGGCTTAATATTCCTCGCCATTTCTCTCCTTTTCATTCTCGAATTTTTGGTATTTTATCTTTTTCTCACCCCTTTTCTCATCCCCCCTTCAAGTGTTACTGTCATATTATTTCTTTTCCTTGTCATTATTGGTAAAATGTAATAAGTGTCTTCGGGATCCGGCTGTAATCGTGTTTTTAACCCACTCAGCAACCCGACATAAATCGATATTGTTAATGTCTCCTTTCTAAGAAAAACACTCTACCGAGATTCAATACAATCCTATTTCCCCCCTCCATTGACAGATTGGCGACAAAGTGATATAAAAATAAAATTAAAAAGAACACTTTTATAAGTTTGTATGGGATTGTACGCATGTATGTTTACAAGTATACATAAAAATTAATCCATGGGGAATGACCTTTCGGTTATGCCAACATTCATATTTTAAAAGGTAACTCAAGATTGATTTGAGTTAGCATGCTTACAATCCCTGGTCAAATTATTAGATGCTCTATACGATTCTGCAACCAAACGAATCGGTAAAATCCCTACTCATGTACTGAAATTCCCTATCTTCTTCTTCTTCTTCAGGAGCTCAACAGCCCTTTGCAGGCCTTGGCTGCCTCAACAGCACGCCTTCTCCAGCTCCCTCTGTCCATGGCAAATCCCCTCCAGTTCTTAAGTTTTAGGACTTTGAGGTCGTTTTCGGTGTCGTTAAGCCATCGAGTAGGTGGTCTACCTCTAGAGCGGGACCCCTGAGGGTTCTTGAAGGTAGCAATTATTACAGGGCTATCTTCAGAGCCTCTCCATATAAGGCCGAGCCATCATAGTCGGTTGCTTCGGATTATCTGCATAATTTGAGGATGTTTATAGAGCCCATAAAGTTCAAAAATGTACCGTGTTCGCCAACATCCCCCTTCAGGTATGGCACTAAAGATAGTTCTAAGTATCTTTCATTCAAACGTTTTTATCGGGCGTTGGACGTCAAGGTTTAAAGTCCAGGTTTCGTTTCCGTATAGCAAGACAGGCAGAATGAGTGTCTTATATAATTTTAGTTTTGATTTTCGGCTAATAAAATTCGATCTTAGTTGACTTTTTAGTCCAAAAAAACATTTGTTGGCAATATTGATTCTATTGTCAATTTCAGATTTCAGAAATTCCCTATCGTACTAACCAAATACTGTCAAATTATTAGACGAACTATAAGATTCTGCAGCTAAACGATTCGGTAAAATCCCTACTCATGTAGAGAAATTCCCTATCGTACTAACTAAATACCCAAATGAGTTAGCATGCTTACAATCCCTGGTCAAATTATTAGACACACTATAAAATTCTGCAGCCCAACGACTCGGTAAAATCCCTACTCATGTACTGAAATTCCCTATCGCACTAACTAAATACCCAAATGAGTTAGCATGCTTACAATCCCTGGTCAAATTATTAGACGAACTATAAGATTCGGCAGCCCAACGACTCGGTAAAATCCCTACTCATGTAGAGAAATTCCCTATCGCACTAACTAAATACCCAAATGAGTTAGCATACTTACAATCCCTGGTCAAATTATTAGACGCACTATAAGATTCTGCAGCCAAACGATTCGGTAAAATCCCTACTCATGTACTGAAATTCCCTGTCGTACTAACTAAATGCCCAAATGAGTTAGTATGCCCTGGTCAAATTATTAGACGCACTATAAGATTCTGCAGCCAATCGATTCGGTAAAATCCCTACTTATGTACTGAAATTCCCTATCGTACTAACTAAATACCCAAATGTTACGAAATACTACTCCTCGCTTTTATCTTTTTAATTTGTTCTCTTGTTGCATTGGAAACATTCTAGAAAACTGAAGTGCTTGGAAAATTGTTATTTTTTTCAAATGTAATTGCGGATTAAATGGGGTGGGGGGGGAGGTTATCATTTATATAAACTAACAGAATGCAGCTCCTTCACTGCAACATCTGTGGTGTAATATATTTCCGAATTTGAACAATCACACTATTCTAAATTTGAGTTGTTGAGAAAAGTAACTGTTGCAAGTTTTGTTTTAAAGTCTTTCCCTCCTGAGGGGTAAAGCCATGTGTTGTAAAACAATATGAAATAGAAGTCTGCCACTGAACGACGGATGTAAAGCATCAACTTCGATGAAGATAATTTTGTATTTTTAATTCTCTGAAGGGTGCCACCCTAATAATATGGATATTCCGCATATTCCTTAAAAACTCGTACAATAATATCTGGTCTTCTCTCGGGTTTTTCCCGACCATTCATGGCATTTAAAATTTCAGGCCAGGCAAGATTACAGGTAAATGTGACAAGCAGGTCTGGTCGCCCAACGTTTCTGATCATAGCCATAGCATCTTGATAATTTTGTTGCATAAATCTTGAGTTTCCTTGAAAAGAAGAAGGCAATATGATAAGCTTTCCTACACGTAAATTGTTATTCAAGGCTCGTGTTGTTAGAGCATCCAAAAGTCCCTGGTAAAATTCTTCTCTTAGATCTTTTTGATTTAAGCAGATGTAGTTAAGTCGAGATCCTTCTGTTGTGACGTATGCATCTACCACAAATTGTTGAAATAATTTGCCACTGCTATGCAAAATACTGAAAACACCACGAACTGAAAGCCTATAAGCATAAAACTGTAGTTGAGTTACTCTATTTCTTTTAGCCGAGCGTCTCTCTTGAACATGTTCAATTTCATTTGACCATCCCTGTTCTCCTCTTGGAAAATGTAGAGAATAAACCATAGGGTCATTGCATTTATTTAAAGGAGATATATTTATACAATCCTGCCATCTGGATAAATGCATATATCTTTATTTGCTGGTGGTTCGCCTTCATCTCCAACAAACATGGCAGCGATTTCAGTCCTGGAGGTAGGTGCATTTTAACGCTGCATATCCAAATCTGAATTTTCAGCAAAACCATTTTTACCTTTACTGCTGGATTAGCCTGAACTAATTTATGCATTTGCAAATATGATTCAGCATAAGGATTTAGTAAACGCAGCATTTATTTCATCCAATTTTTTCATCACGGAGGCAAGGCAAGATGTATTGTTCTCTAGACGTTTTCTGCTTGCTTCAGAAGAATCGAAAATATACAACTGTTCATATCCAGGTTTTCTCTTTTCATCTGAATACAATGGGGAAACTCTGTGGTAGATCTGTTCATGAATACGAAAACAATATGGGCCGTATCCAGGAGGTAATTTTACTTCAGCGCCCATTGATGCATTATACTCACGAATATGCTGTTTAATTTAACTCTAATAAAATTTAACTTAAAATATAAAATCATAAAACGGCATCTAATAATATAACAAAACATGGAATAGTAAAGTGCTCAACTCAAAATAAAATAGCAATAGCATAACACTTCTCATTTCTGCCAATGAAAAGGAACTATTTCAAGACTCAAAACCAACCAACCGTTTTTTTCTCGGCGACAATCGGAGATGTGGCACACCCATATTCGGTTAGAATTCGGTGAGAATCGAAGGCAAATGCTATTGTGTTTATGTAATGAGTTCACAACTTCTTAATTATGTGGATAAATACGAAAAAAAGTTTAGAGCTTTGTACATAACGCCTACAATTAAAAATGAAAACTGTTGCCAACGCGAGAAAAAAAATATCATCGGTTTTATTGATACATGCGTATTAGCGTTTTATATAATATAGATAGTATCACGTGATAATTAAGATTTTACATATTATAATGCGTCTAATAATTTGGCCAGGGACTATATGCACTAGTGAATTGATGTTTAATAATCGTAGTGGTAGTTATGTCCATGATGCTTACCCAATTACATTTTGTCATTTAATTATGACCAATGCCCAAATCGGTTTTACCAATCACGATCCCACACTACATATTCTACACAACCAACTTTCTTTTATGTGTCTTGAATGCTTACGCCTTGGCGTAAGCATTCAGGACACATTCGTTTGGACCGATGTTCAAATCGGTCCTATGAAACACAACATTTTCCACACAACGTTGTCAATTTTTCAATGTGTCTTAGACGCTTAAGCAATATTATTTTATCCATTAATTATGGCCAATGTCTAACTTGGTGCTTATTTTTTTCACCAAAAATAAGCACCTTCNATGTAATGAAAGAGGGTCATAGCAATAATGTAAGTAGAAGTAAAGTTAGTACTGTAAAATTAGAACAATATTTTTAATCAATGAGCCAAGTTCTTCAAGAAGCAGTTGTAGAAGTAGCTGGATAGAAGTTGTAGAATTTCTTTAAAAACACAATTGTTAATTTGGGCATTTGGCAATATAACACTTATAGAATTGAAGGATTTCACCCTTGATTGACCAACATATAACTGACCGTGGCTATACACTGGTTTAGCTAAATCTAAATTTTTTTTTATCAATTTAAGATTCATAATTTAACTCTCATTAAATTTAACTTAAAATATGAAATCATAAAACGGCATCTAATAATATAACAAAACATGGAATAGTAAAGCGCTCAACTCAAAATAAAATAGCAATAGCATAACACTTCTCATTTCTGCCAATGAAAAGGAACTACTATTTCAAGACTCAAAACCTACCAACCGTTTTTTTCTCGGCAACAATCGGAGTTGTGGCACATTCATATTCGTTTAGAATTAGGTGAGAATCGAAGACAAATGCTATTGTGTTTATGTAATGAGTTCACAACTTCTTAATTATGTAGATAAATACGAAAAAATGTTTAGAGATTTGAACATAATGCCTACAATTAAAAATGAAAACTGTTGCCAACGCGAGGAAAGAAATATCATCGGTTTTATTGATACATACGTGTTAGCGTTTTATATAATATAGAAGATAGTATCACGTGATAATTAAGATTTTACATAGAACTTTATAATGCGTCTAATAATTTGACCAGGGACTGTATGTACTAGTGAATTGATGCTTAATAATCGTAGTGGTAGTTACGCCATATTACTCCCCCACCAGAATTTTGCCGTACTTAGGAAAGACCGGAAGAGCTGTGTTAAGTTCACCAGATTTTGAGCGCTTGTGGTGAGAGCTGTATTAAGTTCACGGTTGTGCATGTGATCTAATGTGTTGCTATTAGCAGTCGAGTGTGTGCAGATCCTATTGTGTGTAAATGAGACTAAGGAGCAACAGCGCGAGGAGGACGATGACGCAGTCACAAATAGCACGTCAACTTTTCAATGTATACCATCCATCGAAGTAGACGTGTTCATATCACGTCCGCTGGTCACCAATGTGGGGAGAGTAGAAATCGACTTTGCCGACCATCATCTATCAAAAGGTACCTCAAGATTGATTTAAGTTAGCATGTCTTATATACTAGTGAATTGATGCTTAAAAATTGTAGTGGTAGTTACGTTACAAACCCTTTGTTTAAATTTTTGAACCATGTCCTACTTTGTATTTTCTAAACACAATGTCGTACCGAAGTGTCCACACAATGTTTGTGATTCTCCAATGTGTCCATGATGCTTACTCAATTACATTTTGTCATTTCATTATGACCAATGCCCAAATTGGTTTTACCAATCACAATCCCACACTACATATTCTACGCAACCAACTTTCTTTTATGTGTCTTCAATGCTTACGCATTATTTAATTAGTTCGTTTGGCCCGATGTTCAAATCGGTCCTACCAAACACAACATTTTCCACACAACGTTGTCAATTTTACAATGTGTCTTGGACGCTTACGCAATATTATTTTATCCATTAATGATGGCCAATGTCTAACTTGGTGCTTATTTTTTTCCACCAAAAATAAACACCTTTTAGGCACTCCAAAAAAATTTTTAACCACTTATCAAAATAAATAAAAAATCATAATCAGGATATGTGCAGCAATAAAAATTATATTTTCCTATTGTTTAAAGTTCTTTATTTATATACATAAAATCAACAAAATGCAAAAATATTTTCAAAGACTTGACATAATCATGATAAAATAACTAGTTTCTGATAAATATTGCAAAAAAAATTTNTTTTTTTTTTTTTTTTTTTTTTTTTTTTTTTTTTTTTTTTTTTTTTTCTTGTAATTTATGACGACACTCGTCACGGAAAAGAAAAAAATCTTGTTTTGAAAGATGGAAAATTAAGCTCTTTTCAAACCAACAATGAAGAAAAAGCACCTTTAAGGGCATTTAAAAAAGTATATCAAAAATAAGCACCTTTAAGCGTTTTTTAAAAACGCTACGCACCCTGATTTAACCATAAATAAATAAACAAAAAAAAATTATCATGTTTAACAGAAGTGTTTTTAAATGGTTTATTTATTGGAGATGTATTTACTTTTTTGTTTATATATGGCATGTTTTACTAAGAATATTTTTCATATAAACGCGTTTTAAGCTGTCTATTTTTTCCCCACTAAGTGATTCTTTATTTTTTTAAAGAAAAGTGTTGGGAAGTGGACGGAAGAATAAAAATGTGAGATCGAAAGTCGAGGTGAAAAGAGAAAACTCGGGATATGATGTATTTGATCGTTTGGTGTGGTGAAGGGAACCCGATAACCCTGAGGATCATCTCTGCCACCCCTAGGGGATGGCGGGGGCTGTCATTGCGAGACAGAGATAAGGAGGACTATATTGGCCACATTGCCTCCTCTTTTTTTTTCTTCTTCCCTTCACCTCTTCTTCGACCTCTTCTCCTTTCAATTGAAATCTTTTTCTCCATTGGATTCTAAAGCATCCACTTCTATGTATATCACGCATAAAAACACAAGGGTGATTGGAATCACAATGATTAATTCTTGATGGCCCTCCTCAGAAAATTTGATGGTTTATGTTGGTTTCAGTGTGATTCATGATGGTCCAACATCATTTGATGATCACCACCATCCAACATTTTCCATTTCGCGTTCAGGGTTTTTGATACGCCAACAAACTTCCATCATTCCATGATGAAAAATTATAATTTCCTACTATGATGGTTAACCATCAAGAGAACCCATGAACCAACAATTCATGATGATCAATGAAGGTTCATCATGATTCCAACTATACATTTCCATAATGGGATTTCTTGCTGATTCCCAGCAATATACCATCAAAACAATTTGGGTTCTTTTAAGTTAGACCGTCATAAATCAGTCCAAATTCCTACATTGGATGATATTGGTTCACGATAGTTCCAACATTTGATTTCTTAGATACTATGATGGAAATTCGTGATGATTCAATCTGAACAAACCCTCGAAACAAGTTGCTATTCTTATGCTGGACCATCATAAATCAGTCGGAATTCCTACATTGGGGGGATGGTTACTTATGATGGTTACCATCAAGACTATGTTGGTCCATCAATGGAAAACCATCAAAAATTTTGACTTGAATAACTAATTTGACTGAGGAAAGAAAAAATTCTGTTGCATGAGTTTTTTTTAAAACAGATCTTAGATACTTTACTATCACCAATTCCAAATATGCAATCGGTTTCTTTCTCCAAGCTACAGATTTTTTTTAAAATGATATTTTTAGTCTATATTTTGTCGAAATGTACAAGTTTAAAAACGCTATATATGACAGAGGGTCGTGTAAATGCAGAAACCTACATCTAAATGAGTTAGGGCACATCATCAGGATTAAAAGCCCATGCCTGGAAACCATGCGTGCATTGAAACCCATGCATGGAAATGTCATCATACACCGCCAGTGGTACTTTCCTATTATGAGCTGTTTAATAATGTGCTGCTGGGCAGGTCATAATCGGAAAGCATCTCTAGCTGCATACGGTGACATTTCTGAGCATTAAAATCCATTTGTACCGCTTTGAATCTGCTGATTGTAATCAAATCTGTTAATACCGATTCAAATGATTTGAATTTAGTAATTTCATGATTTAAATTATATGAATACTGAATTTTTAGAACAGAATCCATTTGAAGATTCAGTTTGGCAAATTTTGTATTACACATTAACCAATTGAAAGGATTCGAATCTAAAATGGCCAATTCAAATAATTTAAAAAAATAAATTCAATTTGTTGATTAATCAGGATTGTTGATTAATGTTGATTTGTTGATTAATCAGGGAATTAGAAAATTACTGCACCATATTACGTTGAATATCACAGACCAGCACCGAATTTCGGAATTATTTTTTTAATGAAGTTTGCAAAGAAGCTATTTAAAATATAACATACACAGATGCACATAGTTTTGTCAGACTTGCCGCAAATGAAAAAAATAGTCCCTTAAAAATTTATTTGCAATTTTCTGAGATATTTCTGTTTCGCGTAAAATTCGAAATAGAAAATAACAAGAAAGACAGCAAGGAATCTGCTTAACAAAATTCTCCTTATCTCGTTTTTATTGCGATGAATTACTAATTTACCAGGAATTGATATTAATCTTTGGTGATTAACGCTCTAACAAAGCGTCAGCACGTGATTCATCAAAAATACCATTTCATCAATCTGAAGAAATTAATCATAGATAAAAAAGTAAACACACTCCGAGATTATGAGAACTTCTTCCCGAAATTTATCATTTTGAGTAATAATCTAGCCAATTAGGATAGATAGATAATCTGACGATATTTAACCTTTCCATCAGCATATGTTTTATTTTTTTAACAGGAAAAAAATATTTTTTGTGATTAAATCCTGAAATTAAAAAACACCTACAAAAACGCTTGCAATTTTTTTTTCAACATTTTATATTACAATCAATTTTTCATTTTAAATCACTTAACATATTCTTTCATAATCTATGATTATCTTAGAGGCTCATTGTTTATTCCAATCCATTGTTTATTCTTATTACAGGTTCATTGTTTAATCCAATTCATTCGTTTATATTACACAGAAGGAAAAGTTAATTTATCTAAGATAGCGTTTTAATTTTATTTATCTCTGTTGAGTTAATTGAAGTGCCACTTAACAGTTTTGTTCCTCTAAGGCATTGTTTCCCAAACTTATGACTTTCGTGTACCCTTTCTAAATTTTTCGTAGCACTGTGCACCACTAATAAAAATATGAATGTAAAAAAAATATGTTTATTTTTATCAACATATTTTAGTTATTAACTGTTAAATCTGCAAAAAATAGCCAATAGAAAAATACGTAATCGTAAATTTTCATTTGTTTTAAAAAAAAAAAAATTTGAAATTTTCGTTTGTTGCAAGATATTTCACATAAGAACGTGTACCCCCGCTAAACTGTTCCCGTACCCCTGGGGGTATGCGTATTACACTTTGGGAAACACTGCTCTAAGGTTTTCGCTGATTCTAAAGGTACATAGTGGTTATCATAAAGATAGCATAAAGGTATAATATAAGTGGTTATCATAAAGGCTCTATGGATTCCGTCTAAATCATTCATTTGAAACAGCAAAGAACTGTAACCAGAGCAGAATAAGAAAATATACATTTCTCTAACATAGCTTTTTGATGTCTCTAAGTATACGATGTCAATTTGTTTTAATTTTCATTAGAATGTCACTTAACATGTTATTTCACTATGCTTTCCACACACTCAATGGTTATCCGATAGGGACATAGAGTATTCTATGAATTCCGTCTAAATCATCCATTTGAAACAGCATATGAAACGGCAAAGAACTGTAACCAGAGCAGAATAAGAAAATATACATTTCCTTAACATAGTTTTTTTATGTTTACAAAGATGATTTTTCTTATTTTTACTGGAATGTCGCTTAACATTTTCTTTTTCTCTAAGCTTCCCTGGTTTTCTTAATTGTAGTACATTGTTTATTCTATGAATTCCGACAAAACTCATTCGTTCGAAACAGCACATGAAATGGCAGACAGATAACATTAGTAGAACCGGAAGAAAAAAATAACATTTTCCTAACACATCAATTAAATTAAACTTTCATTTCAGATAGAGATGAAAAAGGCAGAAAATAGTGAACTATCTATTCTAGGTAATAAGTCCATTTATAAAGATAATACAATAGGACAGCCCTAACGTTTGTATGTCTTAACAAATGAAAAGTAGCTGTATAATTGAAGAGGGGAAAAAAGTTTCTTAAATTAAATGTCAATCTCATATTTGCTCCAACTTCTGGTAACAATTTCGAAGAGGGGGGAGGGTAGGAGTTGGTTATTCGAAATACATTTTTCCGAGTTTCATGTGACAAACTTCACGTCAGGACGTGCAGCACAGTAGGGGAAAGAAGGAAAAATTCTTCCGTATGTCAGTGAGATATTTATTACGTGTTAACTGTCCATTAGTCTTTGGTAGAATTTCTGCGATTAATTTTGAAAAATTGTTGTTGTTGAAAAGGGTTAATACATCCGGGGATGTCACATTCTTCGATGTTTTCTCCGAGCCAGCGCAGAGATTCCTAATTTCGTCTGGATTTTAATTAAAAATCTCCCTGTCAAAAATTTAATGATTAATGTTCAGTTGGGTGATTATTTTTCCCTGTCGACGAACGTGAGGTAGAAAATTAAATTAATTTCGAGAAGGACGAGACTCGAACATTGTGATTTGAGGAGAGGAGAAGTTATTAAAAGTTACTCAAAATGTTATCCTCTGGCATATCAAGACTGCTTTCGTTCAACATCATTTAAAGAAGATGCAATATTTAATCAATTTACCCTCCTACCAGTTAACTATGACACACTTAAATTATTCACAATAATTAAGATAACTTTTTCCAAAATAAATTAATTTTGTGTTCAGTTTCAAATTTGCTCGTGAAATCGAAAAAAAATTCCACATTTAACGGTATTTTCACTTAAAATTTTTTGTTTTAGGTAAAATTTAAAATTTTCGGTAAATTTTTAAATTATATATTCCGATTTTTTATTTTTAAAATTAAAATTTTTATTAGGTTGTGAGTGGATATCGACANTCAGTTTCAAATTTGCTCGTGAAATCGAAAAAAATTCCACATTTAACGGTATTTTCCCTTAAAATTTTTTGTTTTAGGTAAAATTTAAAATTTTCGGTAAATTTTTAAATTATATATCTTTATTTTTCATTTTTAAAATTAAAATTTTTATTAGGTTGTGAGTGGATATCGACAATGCTAACCTTCATCTATGAAAAGGTACCCCAACATAGAATCGAGTTAACATGCCGTATGTACTAGTGAATTGGGATTGTATTTTTGTAGTGGTAGACACACTACAGTACTCCCCCACCAGAAGTATATCTGTGATAGAATTCGATGAATGGATACCACTAGTTGATTCCTTGCTGTTTTGTGAAAAGCCGAGAGAGCTGTATTAAGACCACCGTACTTTTGAGTGCTGATCATGAGAGTTGTATTAAGTTCACGGTCGTGGTCGCGCTTGTGTTGCCTTTAGCAGTAGAGTGTATACATTGTACGTTGTGTGTGATCGAGACTGAGTAACAACAGCGCAAGGGCAAGGAGGTGGATAATGTCGCAGCCAAAGGTAGCAAGTCAACTGTTGAATGGGGATCATCCATTGAAGTAGGCGTGTTTAAATCGAAGTGGGAGTTCTGTCAAGGTCGGCATTTTCACATCACGTCTGGGTCACCAATGTGGGGATTGTGAGTAGATAAAGACAATATTTAACCTTCATCTATGAAAAGGTACCCCAATATAGAAACGAGTTAACATCTCTCATATACTTGTGAATTGGAATTGTATTTTTGTAGTGGTAGACACCCTACAAAACTTATGTTTATAGAGTATTTGTTGATTCACAACATCATATCTCTCAACAAAAAAAGGTTGAAAGTAAAGCGTCACTTTATTAGAACATTAGATTGACTTTATTAGAACACTATATTACTAAATTAGCATTATTAGAATACTGTATAAGATTTATTAGAACACTAAGTTAGCTTTATTAGAACACTAAGTTAGCTTTATTAGAACACTAGATTGTTAGATTCGCTTTATTAGAACACTAGATTATTAGATTAGCTTTATTAGAACACTACATAACTAGATTGGATTTATTAGAACACTAAATTTGCTTTATTGGAACATTAGATTTCTAGATTAGCAATATTGAAACACTTGAATTAGTACTTGATAACTTTTAGATACTTCTATGGGTTTATTTAAAAAAATTAAAGCATCAAAATAATGCAGTTAATAATTTTGAATGAGTCATTTAATACTGTATACTGTTTTTAATATTTCTAAAAAAAAATTTTTAATTTTGTGTAAATTGACGGAAAACGATTTCGATTGGGAGTGAAAAAATTCTTTAACGCAAGTGCAAAGCAAAAATTAGTAAAAGACGGAACAGCTTTTTTTTCTTCATTGAGTGGAAAAGGTAAGTTCTTGGCTAATGAGATATACTAAACAGGGATATTTTCCAGGAAATCTGGTGTTTTCCGGAATTGAAAATAATTCAATAATAACCTTTATTTAAAAAGTAAACGTAAAAATATTTTGATTTGTAATGCCTTGAACGTTGAATTTAAATGCATTTCTCAGGTTGAAACGTTCTATTCCCAGTGGATTCCTGTAGTTTGACGTTAGTACTTTTATTTATTTTTGATACTTTAAAAATTCACAAATGTCATAAAAAATAGGTACAACTCATTCTATTTAATTTTGTTTTGGACACAATATTTTAAAGTAAAATTTTCAAGCCGCTTATAAACAACACTAAAAGCATCGATATAAGCATAATCTGACATTCTTTACTTTCAAAATAAATAATCTCAAAACGAAACTAAAAAATAAACGTTTTGATTTCAGGAAATTTATTTTATTTTATTTTTTTTCTTCTTGTACTTTCTTTTCCTTCAGGTACTTAACCAAGACCCCGGGCTTAATCAGCGAAAACACTAGAATGAGATGGGTTTACATTCGTGATAAACAGAAAATTCTAAAAGCGAAAAAATTGGAACACAAAATACCGCTTCGTTTAGCTTCTCTTGAAACGAAAATGCTTTGAAAGTAAAGTGGGTGGGGCGGGGGAAAACGAAATGTCTTAAATCGAAAATGTCGCCAATTTACGAGCTAAGAAAACTTTCTAAAAGATACTTACAAGCAAAACAGATTTTGGGGAGAAAAGGAGTATTTTACTCCGTTTTTCCTCCCCTCCTTTTTATGTATTGCTTAATCAACCCTTTTTCGAGGAGACGCTTCTAAACGACGCTGTTCAGCGTTTTTTCCCGCTGAAAATACAATCAACAAACAAAACGTAAACTCGTTTTCTTTTCTCTGAGTTTACATCTGTCTGAACGATAAAATTCCGCAAGTGTTACTCCTTTTTCTTCTTAATGGAGACTCGTTTAAAAAGAATGTTCGAAAAACAAGAAACATCGAATAGGGAATTTCAAAGGGAAAAAGGAAGATTTATTTTAAACTTTTTTATAAATCATTCGTGTTTTAAAGATGTTCGTTTCTGTTGACCAAATTTAAACACATATTATAGAAGGAAAAAAAAAAATTCTACTTTTAATTCTTCATCCTGCTGGGTCGCCATTAAAATTTAAGAATAACGTTTCGCGGACGAAGTAAACGAGGCCAACGTGTCCTGTTTTTAAAATACGAAACTTTTTTGCAATGACAAGTTCTTGAACAAAACAATAGATGAAATATTTTAAGGTGTCATATCTTAGATTTTAAAAATTTAGCTAAGCCCCCGATGTTAAATGCCAGGAACTAGATCATTTAATTTTCTGGAATTTAAAAACGATAATAAATTACAAAACGTTGGATGATCTAGTTCTGCCTTCTTTAATGTTGTATTTTTTAAGTAATCTAGTTACGCCACCGATGCTTTTTCGGTTTTGATTTGTTCTTGAGTATGATGGTTTTTAATCAGCTCTAGTTCGTGCTTTAACACCCCTCCCAAGTAAGAAAGAAGACCCGATTAGCAGATAGTGCATAAGGCTGTTTCTCGAAGGATCTATAATCGCGATAAAAGATGCTTTATTGAGCTATTTTCATAACTAATGTGCGAGTTAGTAACAGTTTCTCATGACTGTTAGACCAAGTTTAACCTAACTTTAGCCAGTGCCCTCTATGTTTATTCTGAAAATGGCGTGAAACTCCAATATGGAGAAAAACCACAGTTTTGAGAAAACGAGAAACTTTTATTGACTAATTTTTTTTAATATTCAAAAATCTAACTCCAATGCCACATTATCTGGGCTCATAAAAAGTGCATTAGTCACCATTTATTACCCGGGGAATTTTCGGTCTGCGAGGATCGAACCCACGATTTCTTGTACACGGGCCCAGTGTCCTACCAACCAGGCTATCCTGACCCATAGACCAAGGGTATTTTTTTTAATTTTATATCCGTCGTTGAACAGCCGACTCAATTATTGGGTTTACGACTGCTAATGTTTAACACCGTAGCCTTGTAATTTTGAACCAATCCAGAAGACAAGGAAACTCATGGATCAGTACCACCAGAAATATTGATTTGTTATGGGAAGATGGAGGACTTTGTGACTAGACAGATTTAACGTGCATCAGTCACCATTTACTTCTCGGGGGTCTTCGGCCGGCGGGGATCGAACCCACGACCTCTTGGACATGGGTCCAGTGCCCTTCGAACCAGGCTATCCCGGCCTTCGACCAAGGGTATTGAAGTGAATGTTCAGAGCCGAAAATTCGCTAAGGACCAAGCGAAGAGCCGAAAATTCGCCTTTAGGGTAAACAAGTTTGTGGAAACGTAAAAAAACAGGTGTAGAAGTTCAAGTTTTAATTTATCCTTAAGTTTTAGTCTGGGGCCAAAAACATTGCGTTTCAGACAATAAGCGAAGACTCCCCGTGTAGTAAATGGTTACTGGTGCACGTTAAATCTGTAGGGCCACAAAGTCCTCCATGCTTCTATAACAAATCAATATCTCTGGGGGGGGGGTACTGAATTGGAGATTGATAGTTCTCTGGTTCAGGACAAAATTTCGATCTGTGGATGAATGAATAGATGTATGATTGGGTCCACCCTAAAAACGGGCTTGACGCGTGTGTGACTGAAGTCGTATTCTTGGCCATAGATGGTGCCCCCCTGAAAAACAAGGAACGCACCCTCTGCCATTCGCTTGGTTTCTCCAAGCTGGCTTGCTAGCATTGGCAAGTAGCACAGGAAACAGCAACAGCAAGTTTTAGCAAAACCGAAGTGAAAAAAATAACCTTTAGCAACTTTAGAATAACGCAAATTTTATTTTTGAAGCATAATAACATTCTGTAACAGATATAAGATATCAGCCATTTCTAGTTAAACCAAGCTCAAAATGCGATTCAAAATAATGGTTATATTTTTATCATTTTAATCATCTTTTCTCTTTCAATCATTTTCAAGTTAATTCAAATCAAGCTCATTATTTTTCGTCAGCGACGCAGTGAAAGGTGGTATTAAAAGCTTATTATTCGAAGGGTGGAATATTTCCTCTCGTTTGCAAAATGGGAAGCACAGAGAATGGGACCTTCCAGCATTTTCAAACTAAAATTCATCACAAAGCGATTAGTCTGGCATTTATTAAGGGGGCATTATGTTCCCTCCCCCCCTCACACTCCTGCACAGGCCAACCCCCATTGTCTTCACTTAGCATAACAATTGGCCTTTTGCTTTCTAAGCGGCTTAAAAGTGTGAAAAGTATGTAATGGGAACTGACTATATTCCTTAAAGGCGAATTCACTTCACTATTCAGTAAAAGCGAACTGTTCTTGATATGATTACCCTAAAAGGTAAAGTGCGAATTTAATGCCATTTGGTAACTGTAACTTGCAAATTTCGCACTGAATATGAGTTTGAAAGCGAATAAAAATTTAATGCTCTTGTAAGCAATGCAAAAGCAGTTTTGAATAAGTAATGCTTGCAATCGAAGGGAAGTATTTATTATTCCGCGAATTTGACATTTTAAATCAGATTAAGGCAAAGTCAGATAAGGCAATTTGTCTCAAGGAGACTGTTTTTATGTTTTCTTTAAGAATTATGTAAAAAAATGCTTTTTAATTGATTTAGCACTAATTATTGCATTAGACAATTCATTACAAAATAATAAGAATAATTAACAACTCCTTTTGTGACTTGAATTTAGTAGATGGCGCTTCAGTCTTTTGTTAGTATTAGTTTTTGATAAAGTGGAAACTGGCGATAAGTGTTTGCTCTCAATGCTATTTGCTTAAATGGTATTTAAAGTGCAATGTATAGTGCTATATAAAAGTGCAATGTATACTATTTGTTAATGTGTTATATTTATTTGTTTATTTATTACTACTTGTGTTAAATAACAGCCAACAAGCACTCCGTCTAAAAAAATGTCGCGCCTAATTTCTATTCAAAAGTAAAACTTAAAGTAAGGAAAAAAAATAATTTATTCAACTATCTATCACAAAAATTTTATATTTTTTCTTTTTTTTGTTGTTACTTTTCAATTTTTCTATTTCAAATATTTGCTTTGAAATTAAACAAAGCAAATAAAGGCATAGATTGAGTAAAATAAATATTTATTCTCTAAGAACGTCGTTGCACGCCCTATTTAACTATACATGAAACTTTCAAAAAATAATGTTTAACAAATAATTAAAAAGCCGTCTGTTTTTATAACATTTTTCAATTTTAAACATTTGTTTGAAATTTAAAGCGAAACGGGGCACATTTTTCCTAATGTAATTATTTGAAATAAATAAAATTTTAATTGAAAAAAAAAACGCTCATTTCTTTAAATTAAACAGAAAGAGATGTTTGATTTATATAAAAATAAATAACTTTTCAAACACTTGCTTTGGAATTGAAACAAATAAAATTTTGGTTCAAATATTTATTTTAAATAATTATTAACACTCAAAAATGTTTCGATTGGCTTTTTTTATGCAAGTAAAACACGAATGAAGTAACATGATTCAACGATTAAGAAAAATAAAATGCAGTTTTCTCTTAATCTAAATTTAAAGTTTTGTTTTGGAATGTAACGCAGTACAAGACACTTTTTAAATTTGAAAATTAAACTTAACCTATAACAGTAGCTATAGAATTTCACTGTCATCTTGCTGATGAAAATGCTTATAGATCTCAGTACAAATTCCTCGTGCCGATGAAGGTTCAGCATCTTGCTGATGAAGATGCTTATAGATTTCAGTCCAGGTTCATCTTGCTGATGAAGATGCCGATAGGTTTCAGTCCAGGTTCATCTTGCTGATGAAGATGATGAAGATGCTTATAGATTTCAGTTCAGGTTCAGCTTGCTAATAAAAGTTAAGTGTCTTGCTGATGAAGATGAGATAAGTGTCTGTTTAGTAAAGATGTTCAGGTTAACCGAAACGTGAACCTTAATGCTTGTGGACCCAAAATGCGCCCTAGTTTTTAATTAATTATTTGTAATTTTAACATTTTTCTCATTCAACATTTTGTTTTTTAAATTTAATTAATTTTATTCCTTAGATAAATATATATATATAAATATATAAAATAAAATTTAAAATGATAATAGTAATAAAAGTATTTTAAAATCGTCACGATAGTACGTTTAAATTTAAAGCTGCATACTAATTCAAACATTTCTCTCAAAAATTATTATAAATATCTTTTTTAACACAGCAACAAACTAGCATCTCAAAACTCTTCGTGAGTGGTTTATCTTAAAACAAAAAGATAATTAAATGTTTTTTTTAAGTAAAAATATACAATTAAGAAAATGCGTTTCCTCACAGTCAACTGCGGTGTGTTGATTTAAATATAAATTCATTTAGTAAAACTGTTTTAAAGAAAGAAATACATATCTCTCGTTTAAAAAGAATAAAATATTTTCGAAAAGTTGAAGTTTGAGGCGACTTAATGATAATTTTATTCTCTTAAATTCTTCCCGGCTCCTTGTAAATATAAAATATTATAATTGAGTGTGAAAAGCGGCAAATTTGTCTACTTTATTTTTTAAAATGACGAAGAAAGTTAGGAATAAAAACGGTATTAAATCAAAATCCACGAGCGACAATTTCAAAATAAAAATTATGCCTCCTAGGGGGGGAGTTGGTAATTACTATTTAATTCTAATTTCAAGCAGAATTATTGTTACGTGTCAAGTCGCCTAATGAGCACTCGAGCAAATTCTCTAGAAGAATTAAAAAATAAAAAAAAGAAGAAAAAAAAGCACGCGATAAAAAAAAGTTTCTTTTCATACTTTTAGGGACTTTTTTTCCCCTCTAATTTATTTATTTTACGGAGGCGTAAAAAAGTGAAGAAGGAGAAAAAAAAATTATCTCCCTTCATCTTTTTCTTCAAAATATCTTCATCATTATTTTTTCAGGCGACAAAAAAAAAAANAAAAAAAAAAAAAAAAAAGTTGTGAGAGTCATAAGGGGTGGGGAGGGGCTGTCCGCTTAATTTTTTTATTCCA
The DNA here is from genome assembly GCF_043381705.1 of Parasteatoda tepidariorum. Taxonomy (NCBI): domain Eukaryota; kingdom Metazoa; phylum Arthropoda; class Arachnida; order Araneae; family Theridiidae; genus Parasteatoda; species Parasteatoda tepidariorum. The sequence continues at coordinate 4,328,517 of NC_092210.1, forward strand.
AAAGTGGCCGGGCTTTATGAAAGCGTAATTACATTTACTATTCAAGACGCGGTGAAGAACTCTCAATTACAGAAGAGAGAATTAAGTGCCTTCTAGGAGGGGACGAAGGGGGGATGTGGCTAGGAATGAATAGAACAAAAAAAAAAATCTTACATAATTATGCAAAAGCTAAAATGGCGCTGGCGTTAGAGACACATTAAAATGCTCGAGGGTTTTGATGAGGTTGCGATGATATTAATAAAAAACTTAAATTATTCAAATTACGTGGTTTTTGTTGCTGATTAAGAACAGAAATCTGAAGCTTTTGTCTGCAAATGTCGCTCATCTTTTAGAACCCCTGCTTCATGTGCTGCTGCATATGTATCTTACGCTTTTCTAACATGTCCGGTTTTTATTCTCTTCAATGTATTTATTATTATTATTTCAATTATTATCTTACGGAACAATTTTTTTTCTTTCGTTTTTTTGTGCCGTTTGGCGAGCAAATAAACTTTTTTTGCTTTTGATATGAAAAAAATGTCAAATCATTATAAAAGATTTATCGTTACTAAATGGGTGCTAATTAACTTTCTGACGTGTCGGTTATGCGTTGCAGACAGTTTTTGTTATGCCTGAGTGTAAGGGATGTATTGTACTGTTTTTGCTCATAGAAATACATGGTGCGTAGCTTTTTAAAAATTGCTTAAAGGTACTTATTTTCGATATTTGTTTTCTAAAAGCCCTTAAAGGTGCTTCTTTTCATGCACAGATAATAATAGGATTTCAACTAGAAAGATCTACTTATGACTGACTTTTTTCCGAAGTTAGAAAACACAACAGTGTCAGAAGTAAAAGATTTCACACAACAAATAACGGACTTTATTCCGACAAAGTTTCCACCGATTCTGAAATTTCATTTAAATGTCTCGCTTTCCTGCGTTTATTATTTGCAACATCAAAACTAAAATTTAGCTGTAGGCTATTATTCAATCCGCGTAAATCAATAAGCGCGATTAAAACATAAATATAGCACCGTTTATTTGCTAATATGAACGATATCGGTTTTCACTTTTCATTTCTGACTAGCTTATAGAGCTCAGATTGTTTTGTTTTATGTTGCCAACGAGAGAAAAGAAATTTCATTGGCTTTGTGACCACATATAGCTGTCTGGAACTATACAAGTTGAAACAATTGAGAGAGCAGTATTGAAAATAAGGAATCGAAATAAATTTTTTTGAAACGCTTATCTAGTGAGGTAATGTTGCCAGAGAATTAGACATACTTTAATTTCTTAATGTATTAAAGGAATAACATTTACATTCAAAACAGAAGATCATTGACCGACGGCATTTTGACAGTAAAAGTAAGAATTTGAAGTGATTCATAAATACTGAACGTTCAATAAATCAATTTTCACGCTTGAAGCTTAGTTAGCAAAACTAATACCACTCAACTCCGATGACTTCGTTAAGTGACGTTTCCTCTCATTTACAAACTAAGACATCCAAAAACTTAAGACACCATTTAAGCACCTGCGACTGAAACTTAAGCCGCAAGTAGGTGGTCCACAATTTAACTACTCCTGTCCACTACTTCAAACGATTTGCCGAACCGAAACAACACGCCACTGACTTGTAATTCGAACAACTACTGATCAAGCTTCTAAAGTACGAGTTATCTGAAAGCTTCCAAGCTTGCTTTTTTTTGTGGTCACGAAAACTACAAACTGACGTAACAAGACGTGAAGATGAAAACAGCTGAAGCTTACTTCCCTTTTGGCTGGAGACAAGAATGACGCGTCACATTTATATTTTTTAATTTGCTCATTGAGGTGACAGAATAAAAAGAGGCGTCACCCCGGTCATTTTTTTTATTACCTCTACTGACAGGCCGAATGATTTCGTTACGTTGAGAATTGCCCCTAGGCAGAGAGGAATAAGAAGTTCGTTAATTCATGCAGCGATTAGTTTATACATTTCCTTTTGTGTTCTGAAAGGGAAGATGAAAATTTAAAGTCAGATGTTTCGGGGAGTAGTGGTTTAAGAAAAAACACCTTGTTTATTGAGCAGCGATCGCCTTCCAATGGGATGAACCGGGTTCAAATCCCAGCGATGGCTGATCGATACGAAGCCGCATCCGGCTTGCACCGACCACAGTGCTGACATGAAATATCCTCAGTGGTAGACGGATCATGGGTTAAAGCCCGCTCATCGTCAGGCTAACCGTGGGAGGTTCTCGTGGTCTTCCTCTCCATGTAACGCAAATGCTGGTTAGTTCCATCAAAAAGTCCTCCATTCTCCTAATACTTGATCCAGGAGTTCCCTTGTCTTCTGGATTGGTTTCCAAATGATAAGTCTACGGATTTGAACATTAATAGCCATAAACCCAAAAATTGGGTCGGCTGTTCAACGACGGTTACAAAAAATATTTATAAGAAACAGACACTTAGTTGATAAGGTGCATTTTAAATTTCTTAATTTCGCAACTCTTAATCTTAAATTTCGCAACCCCTGAGAAGCTTCCGTGGAACATTTCGATATTTCTGTTCTAACGCGGAACTTTTCGAAATTGCTGTTCTGAAGTGAAATTTTTCCTTGGAACTTTTCGATATTTCTGTTCTAATGAGGAACTTTTCGATATTTCTGTTCTAACGTGGAACTTTTCGATATTTCTGTTCTAACGTGGAACTTTTCGATATTTCTATTCTAATGTGGAATTTTTCGATTTTTCTAATCTAACGTGGAACTTTTCGATATTTCTGTTCTAATGTGGAACTTTTCGATATTTCTGTTCTAACGTGAACTTTTTGATATTTCTGTTCTAACGCAGAACTTTTCGAAATTGCTGTTCTAAAGTGAAATTTTTCCGTGGAACTTTTCGATATTTCTGTTCTAACGTGGAACTTTTCGATATTTCTGTTCGAATGTGGAACTTTTCGAAATTGCTTTTCTACCGCATTCGCACTAGTTTCTTACAAATGTTTTTTTCTTTTTCTTTTTTGGACATAGTTTAATTTGGCTGTTTGTAACAGCTTTTAAAATGTAATTCGGTAGTCTTAAGTACTCAGTGCTCAGTTATTAAATCAAAAATCATCAGCAAATGAATCTTAAAGCTGCATATTAAAAATGCTAGTCGTCAGAACCGAAATTTATGATAAATATGTAATTATCGTCCAATTTAATGATAAAGAGTAATTTTCAATTAATAGCAAAACATTTTTCTTTTAAATGATGTTTCATGTTGATTAAAAGGCAAAAAACAAAAAACAAATATGAGCTCATAATTTTTCCAACCATAGCACTTTAAAAAAAAATTCACTTTAAAAAAAAATCACTTTAAAAAAATATTTTTTTTTCAAATTGCGATTTGGTATTACGAAAATATTTTTGTCTTAACGAGACAAATTTGAAAATAGCAGACGTAACTCATTAGTAGAACAGAAAGAAAAATATTACCAATAATTTGTACGCATAAACACTTTAAGTGTCAAGGAAAATTTTGAAAATATAAGAAGTTATATTCATGTTGTAACTAAAATTTACAGTGCATTAGTCCAATAAAGTGCATGAGTTTTTTAATGGAAATATCAACACATTTCTCATTCTTAATGTTTTACAGTAAAGTAATTAAACAAAAAAAAAACATTCTTTATTATCTCCATTTTTTCCATGCACAGCATCTGGCCAAATTATTTGACGTACTATAAGGTTCTATGTAAATTAGGTGATATTATTAGGTAATACTTTACTTATTATTAGGTAATACTTTACTATTAGGTGATACTTTACAGCTTTATTGTTTTTACGCAACTGAAATCGGTTTACACTTGTTTATGTTCCTGTATCATCTGGTTAAATTAAATTCAATACGTTAAAAATAAATACAAATAGGAAGTATATAAAAAATCACCTGAATAATAACCCATTAAAAGTATGTTTAAATATAAAAGTACTGCATATGAACTCGTGCAATGTCATTATTTAAAAAAAAAACTACAATGTGTCTAATAATTACGTTTAATCATTATAATATACTAATATAATACCTGATATAACAAATATTCTATATTTATTTAATATATCGTCTAATTTATCCTATCGTAGAATTTATATTATGTATCGTCTAATTTAATCTATTGATACACAAACGTAAACAATTGCAAACCGGTTTCAGTCGCATAAAATCAATAATGATGTATAGTATCTCCTGATAATTAAGATTTTACATGGAATCTTTTAATGCGCCTGATAATTTATCCAGGGAATGTAATATTCAATTCTGAACCTTCTCAAAATTCGGAAGAAAACTTATCCTCAACACCAGCGAGTGTGAGAAAGCAAAAACTGAAATCCCCATAGATTCTCGCAAGAAGATATAGAAGCCAGGTTTTATCTGTTATCATATTATTTACAGAACTGCGTTATCTCCAGCAAGGACTAATTCATTAGTCTCTGCAATCCTGCTCAACCACTTTTTTTCCCTACTCCATTCGCATGTTTCTGGAAAAATTTATGCTTTGCAGGATGGCAACATCTTCAGAGACTCGTCACATGTCTGGTCTCATGGGATCTAATAGGAAATAAGAAGGTCCTCCAGTTGAAGGAAGTGTGGGCGGAAGATGGTATAAAACAGTAAGATGGCCGCGGACAGTTGTCGCTTACTTCTTGTTTATGTCGCTTTCGCCGGAAGCTCATAAAGAAGACGAGTGCACGCAGCAAAATTCGAGAGCCATGTTTACAGAAAAGGCCAACAATTCTCTTGGAACTTTATTGTGTTTTTTTCTGCCACTGGTAGTGAAAGTTCTTGGCTTTATCTTCGCGTAAAGTGTTCTACTCGACGCGTGAGAGGGTACTTGGGAATTATTTTGGTTGACGATATGAAAATAGTCTTCGTTCCAAAAAATACAGAAGCGGTGAAGGGGATCTGAAATCAACTCCTACAAGTGCTGCTGGAGTAGTTTACATTTGGAAGTTTAGAAAATACATATGTTGGATAGTTTTTCTTTTCTTATCAGGCCGTGGAATAAACTGACTTTTTTTATTTTTTTATTTTGGTCTCTTAGCAGGAGTTGAAGTTAACTGAAAATGTCAAATTTTAAAAATAAAAAAAATGACACAAGACGTTTCGAAGGTTTCAAAAACAAATTACGTATAATAATTTCATATTACATAACAATTACGCAATTATTTATTTTACTGGAGATTTTTACACATTTGTTCGGGGGACAAACTTCCATAAAGATAAAACATCACAATAAAAAAATTCCCATTTATAGATAGGTATTTAATTTACGTCGCATTAGAGCTGCACAATGGGCTATTGGCGACGATCTGGGAAACATCGCCGAGGATGATCCAAAGACATGCCATCATAATTTTGATCCTCTTCAGAGGGGATGGCTGCCCTGCTTTGGTAACCTGTCGACCTGCGCGAGAAGTCGAGCACTTTAAGGTAGAACAGTTTAACGAAGACCGATACCGTGCATCCTCGGTCCCTACATAGGCTGATGAAAGTGGCCACTCACCCGCTTACTGACCGCCGCCAGAGATGCTTCAATCAGAGATGCTTAACGATCAGTCCACTACGGGACAATTCCCACTTATATAAAACAAAAGTAGCTAGATATTTGCATTGATAAAACCTTCCTCGGCCTATTTAAACAAACTCTTTGCAAAAAGAAAACAAAATCATATGAACGGGACAAAATCTAAATTTTTGAAAAAATTATATCAATGCGGGATGACGTCAACGCCACGATTTGACTTAATTGGTAAAAATTTCCTGACTTAATGGGTAAAAGGTCAAAGGTTGGCTTGTCCAAGTGTCATTCTAAACAACAACAGTAGACATAAGAGATGTGCTCATGCAAGAAGTTTCTTAATTTAATGAATAATAATGAATGGAATTGATATTACAGTCAAACCCCGTTATAGTGAACATGGCTTATAGTGAACTCCCGATATAGTGAACGAAATGTTCGTTCCCGTACCTTGCTATACACATATAATATTATTTTTTTGTGGATATTTTTTTGCAATTTTACAACTTCTACATAAAATACATATATAACGCATACATAAATAAATATGTAATGGATATTAAAAATCGTAATTTTTCTCTCATGTTTTACAACAGACTTCTGACTGCAACATATTGCTTTTCCATTGTATAAAATGATGAATATTTTCAAAAAGTATTATCTATCTCTTGATAGAAATCGGGGTAATTATTTTAAGTTCAAAGGGCAGAAATTAAATAGGGTGAATTTTCAGTTTACATGAAATTCTGAGTAAGAAATCTAAACCGGTTTAATAGTTTCAGAGCAAAGAAAACTCAAGAAAGTCCTAATTTTTTAAAAAACAATTTCAAGAATTACATGACCGATTTCATTTATATTTTGGACATTTTATTTCTATTTGTACTTAATTACCAATTTTTTCAGTTATTCTCGTATTTTTCTTCCATTATATAAAATTCATTTGTTAATACAGTCAAATCCCGTTATAGTGAACAAGGTTTATAGTGAACTCCCGGATATAGTGAACGAAATGCTCGTTCCCGTACCTTGCTATACACATATAATATTATTTTTTTGAGGGTACAGTGAACCAAAAGGAGAGAGGAAATTAGATATTATGAGCTTTTTTCTGTCTTCGACTGATCTTTTTCTTCATTTTTTTGTAGTTTTAAAATTTTTACATAAAATACATATGCCGATTTTTAAAATCATCTATTGAGTGGGATGCAGCCGTAAGCATGTTTTCTTGTTTGCTTCTTCTATCTCAGCTTCCTAAATAAAAGTCATCCTTTAGTACGCAAGACGAAGAGTAATAAAAAATTAAAAGCTAACACATTTTTTCTGACTACATATTGTTTTTTAACCATTTTCGTACTTCTTTTGATGGGTCATTTATTTAAATAATGTGTCATAAAAGGGAGCAGTTCAGAAAAATTAATTATAATTGTTTGCAGTACGGATAGAGTGAGCTCCCGGTTATAGTGAACCGAAATTTCGGTCCCTTAAAGGTTCACTATAGCGGGGTTTGACTGTATATGTTTAAAAACCGCAAGCAAGCTGCGAAATCGAACCAACTGATCATGCTCCGTTTTTGAAACAACAGCCTTCATTGTCACGCAATGTCGTCGATACCTAAAGCGTGATTTCTGAACGTTTAATAGCGTGTTGAGCTCTCAACTAGTATAAATTACTTTTGACTACAATTAAATACGTTGTCGCTGCATAGGGTCAAAGAACATATGTAGGGTTCCACTGACACGAAAGGTCATGTGACCTAGTCAGGGTGACGTGGTAGTTCAGTTCATTTGAGGTGAAAATGATTATTGATTTATAGGCCACTGTGATTCAAATGAAATCGTTTGCGTATATAATATTAATTAGCGAATATCAATACTGTACTTATGATGCAATAGAGTAACACATTTTTTTCATATTGCACAGATCTTGGAATAACGAAGAAGTGCAATATAACGATTATCATCATAACACAACGAAGAAAATAATTTTCGATCCATGTAGGATAGCGAAATACTGATTTTACAATATATATTAACTAAATCTTATGAAAAACTCTTTGTTTAGGATGTAGCTAGCGCGTGAACCGGTGTTCGGAGGGTGTTTTCAAGTATACAGTTTGGTACATCGTGTTTTCGAACTTGAGTGCAAAATAAAAAAACGAACCACTCTAAATAACATTTTATCTAATTATCGGATCTTCACGTTTCAGGACTTAAACGTAAAGGATCGAAGGGGTGACCTCAAATATGCTAATTAATTAGAGTAGACGATAGATTAAATTACGAAATCAGACACAGAAACGTATTTTCTGTGAATAAACATACCTTTTTATCGACACGTTCGAATTTCTGACCCCCCAAGATATAGGAATGAGCCACAATTTTTATTTTTTTTATTTCATAACCGCCGTTGAACAGCCGACCGGATTTTCAGTTTAAGGCTTCCAATGTTCAATTCCGTAGCCATGTAATTTTGAACCCAATCCAGAAGACAAGAGAACTCCTGGATCAAGTATTGGGAGAAATTTGACGGAACTAACCAGCATTTGCATGGAGAGGAAAACTCCGACAGCAAGGGGACTTTAACCCATGATCGGTCTACCACTTAGGATATTTTACGTCAGCACTGTGGTCGGTGCGAGCCGGGTGTGGAATTAGTAGCTAAAATTTGGGAAATATGGTCCCAATAGTTTCGCCAGGAGAGTGGTCCAAAGTTTCGATTCCTTTATGCAAATTTTACTTTTTACTTATTTCGCCAAATATCGAGAACTTTTTAAGTGAATTGAAACATTTTTGCACACAATTATGAAATGTATGTATCCAAAGATAATTCCTTTCAAAATACAACTCTTAGTAAGCATTTATTATTTTTTAGTGTTTTATTTAGTAATAGTCAAAAAACTTTTGTATTGTAAAGAATGCAATTTTTAGCTTCATAAAAGTTTTCACTTTATGCGCATTTTTACTTTATTTTTAGGAATGCAATTGCAAAATTTGAGCGAAATCGGCCGGTCGAATAGTTTCTGAGAAATCGAATTTAAAAAATACGCCTTTTTTAAAATTCAATTTCTACTTCTTATATTTTAGAGGTCAGAAATCTTAAACCGTCAAAAAAAAGATACAGATACGTTAATTTACATAAATTACACTTTTATATCTGATTACGTAAATTAAAATATAGTCCTCATTAATTAATTTATCATATTTATAATCACTCCCTCAAACCTTTAAGATTGATGCCAGGGAAAGGAAGATCCGATCATTTGATCAAAAGTTATTCAGGGTGAGCTGTTTATTTTTTTTTAGCACTGTACATCAAATTTAATGCCAATCAGTTCAAAATTGGGGTTTTCTATCAGGCGCATACATTCACATTAATATTTACTTTGTGGCGTAACTACCACTACGAATATCAAACATCAATTCACTAGTACGTATGTAAGATATGCTCCCTACACGTTGAACTTCATTTTTATTTTTATATATGAAACTCGCTTATCAGAAAAAAGTAAAATGTTGTTATTTATTTTATAGTTTATATTTACTTTATATTATTTACTTAATTGATTGAATTTCAATTTGATTTTTTAAGCTCTTAAGATTATTCAAAATTTTATGACGCAAAAATGCCCCCGAACCTTTAAAGCAACGTCACAATAATAAAGCAAATACTAGATATATTAAATGCACGTATTATCATTTTAAATTAAAAATTCAAAGAACTTCAACTTTAAAAAAAAGACAAGGCCACAGAATTCAAAACGCAGAATTAATACTCTCGAGCGTAACTGTAATTGTACTTCGGGCCGCATTAACTTGTAGATTTGATTCTCTAGTAATGAAAGTTAAGTACAATTTTTACCCATCATACGGCAATTACTAAGCAAGCCCACAAGCATAAGAAATGAGTATTCCTTCCCCCCCCCCTTCATTCCATGGTGACGAACATAGTGTAACACAGGAAAGCGGCCTACTGATTTGCATAACTCAACGACTCATTTGTGGGCGAAATTCGATGAGCGGTGGTCGCCAAGAGAAATGAGAGTAAAAACAAAACATTCCTTTTTATAAAACAAGATGGGCGGAATTCTGATCAGGAAAAGAGGTTGGAAAACTCGTGTTTTCGGGTGTCAGCAACGGCACAAATGTCTAATTGTGAGTTAAGAATACCCATGGCGTTCCGTTCTAAAGTCAAAGCGACTTGTAGCCATTTTTGGACACCTAACGCATTCTTCTGTTTATTTTAAAAACAGATTTGAAAAAAGAAAACGATAATTATCTGTGTGAGGCTATTAATATTCAGCTCTCTGACCTTGAAATTTTGAATCAAACCTAGAAGACAAGGGAACCCCTAGATTAAGGGATAACTCACCTTCATGGAGGATTTTAGGATAGAATCAATCTACATTTTGTAAGAGAGAAAAAGCACTCACGGTTAACCAGACGTAAAAAAAAAATTTATCAATTTTTTTTAATAATCCATTGGGGATGTTTTCATGTCAGCACAGTAGTCTATGTGAACCAGAATTGAAATAAGAATTAATTGTAAATAAGTAATTGTACTCTTTTAGAATTCTCAAATTTCCACTTTGCACAATAATTCTTAATGCACAGCATTGAGCAGTTCAATAACTATCTAAAAGTATTTCATTTTGCATTATAATTCTATAATGTGCACAATTATATAGTTCTATAATTCTTTATATCATAGTATTCTGTTTTTTTACAATTATTTTCCAAATGGTACTTTACAATGATAGGTATTGTACAGTTCTTCACCTGCTATTAATATGGCTCTTTTCACTGATGCTTCTTCAGGGGGAGTAGCCAAATTTTTGAACAAAAAAATAAGCACCTCTTGAACACTTTTCAAGCACTCGAAAAATATTCTTAAACTCTTTATTTTTTTTAAAAAAAAAGAATATTTTTTTTTTGGGGGGGGGGGAGATATTTCCATATTGTGATCTGTCTTGCCAACTATAATTGCCAGGCTGCCAAATAGATTTTAAACTTGCAATTTAAAAAACAAGCAGATGTTCTAGTGGTGGTTATGAGTTCAAGTTGGTACCTTTCCGTGATGTTTTTGTTTTTTTTTTTTTAGTTTCTCACGGGCTGCTGCCCGGAAGATAAGACTTGGCGATTATTCTGCCACAGATCACTGTACGAAAATCTCCCGAAATATAATTAGGATATGCGCACTTTTTCTTCCTATTATTGAAAGTTCATATATATATGTAACAAACTAACTTGGTAACTAACAAATCAAAACTCAGAATAACAAAAATCACTTCAGCAGTGCAGTAAGAACGACACTTTAAAACCCTCTTGTTACACTCAATTTGCGCTTTTGTTTTCATCTTTTGTTTTCATATTTTGTAATCTGGCAATCTTTCTGCGAAAACATTTCTAAATCATTCTTGAAAAATATCCGTCCATGTAAGTTGTTCTGATTTTGCTACTCGCTTTATAGTCCCCCCTTTTTAATGTTTTTTCTTTTTATTTTATTTTATTATCTGTTTTTACATGCTATTTTTACTTTTTGTGATCTTTTTCATTTGTTGTTATTTTTATTAAAAAAATTTTTGAGTGCTCCTCACACTATTGTATTAATATATTTTGCTTTGGCTTTATTGATACAATATCAGAAAGCACTCTGTTTTGCGGATATAATCGTGTGGGCTGAAGAAAAGATTATATCTTTTTTTTCCGGTTTTTTAATTAATAAAAATTTTTTTTTAATAAACTGTTGTTTGTTATTTTTTTACTTATTATTTCCCACCCCCCTTTTTTTCATATGTCTATAATTTTTCTTTGTTTTATTCTTCATTTTGAACACCCAATGGAAAAAGTATTATTTAAGGGCCTTTAAGGGTCTAAACAAAAATCGAAAATATGCTACCTTAAGTACTTTTTAAAAACGCTACTCATCCTGCTGTTCGAAAACTATCCCCCTCCTCCTGTATAGTATATAACTCAGTATATAATGAATGTCTCATATTATGCATTCAAATGTATAGTTTTTTTTATGCTTAACAAAAGAAAAAATGCAATCATTTAAAGTTTTTTTTTTTTTTTTTGCTCACGGAATTTCAGAAAGAAAAAAAATTTTCCCGGAAGGAAAAATTAGTTTGTATTATAATTGTCATTAATTCATTGTAATTTAAGACGCAAGAATTACCTTCGTTCTTTCAGACCAAAATCGTTTACTATTTTTCAAGTTTTTCAAGGACTTAAAAACTATTTTTCAAGGACTTCACGTATTTCTAAGAACTCTGAAATGGGCATATGGCTGAAAAATTAAAAAAAAAAAAAAAAAAAAAAAAAAAAAAAAAAAAAAAAAAAAGAACAGTCTTAAGCTTAATTTTAGAAAAACGAAAATAAGTAAGCCTTATGTTCCTTACACTTGATTCAAAGCTATAATTTTAAACTATGTATATAAATCATCTTCCTCTATTATGCTGTGTTGTAGGGGCAAATAACTTAAATATTTCAAAAATTATAAAAAAAAATTTTAATAATCGTCAATTTGGCGAGACATTTCTGTAATGATTTCTACAAAATCTATAATTTTTATGATAAAACTTTAATGCAAATTTAAAAATATAATTTCTTATTCATTTAAAATAATTCTATCATTCATAATTGGTAAATTTGTTTTTACACAAAATAATATCAGTTGAGATCATTCTGATAGATTTCTTCTCGTGACTTCTACAGAAGTGGCAATTCCTCACCAAGAAAATGACACTGACTAAAAATAAAATCGTTTGCGAAAAATCATGTACCTTCGATCACAATTTTGAAGTCAATGGAGGTAAACCTCTAAGAACGATCCACCTCCATCAATGACCATTTTACTGTGGAACGGAGAATGGTCGTTCTCGGGAGGCTGCACTGTAGTTGGAATGATATCGTGGTACTCAAAATGGCGACATTATTTTCAGTTCTTTGCTATTTCCATATCAAATATGTTGCATTACTAATAGAAGAGGAGATTTGGCAGGGGGTGCGCTTGTAGGCGTTGCTCACACCTGTCCACGAAATGGTCTTTCGTGTTTCGCTTCTTTCTGTGCACGATACTGCTATTAAGCCATTGAGCCGGACATCCTATTAGTACGACAATTTAACCTCACGCCAGGACCTTTATATGCAAATCGCTAATTTTCCTACACTTAGAAGATATTCAAATGGGTGATGAACTTGGTCGCGTGTCTAACTACATAGCCCCTCTCATTTTACTAAATTGCACCCTCATTTGCAAATCTGTTCTTTTTTTCCTTTTTGCTGAGACCATTGAGGAAATTTCTTCTTTTTTAAATGGAGGTTTTTGTTCGTATTCTGTTTGAAGTGCATTATATTTCATGACTCCACGGAAAACAAAAAGGGTTGAAACTGAATATATCTACCCCAATCGCAATTTTTCAAACATGTTTTGTAATTTAAAAGTTTTGTCCATTCCAGATGTGGAAAAACAATAAGCATATTTAAAGTATTTAGTTTAACCGAACTATGAAATCAAATTTGAGAGTTTTTAGCCAGGTGACCCAATGGTTAGTGCGACTGACTGCGAAACCAATGGCTGCAGGTGCGGATCCCGCTCAGGGCATGGATGTTTCTTTGTGTGTTGTCCTCTGTTGTGTGTGATGAGTGAATGTGGCCCACCCTATGAACAGGTAGGTATCAGGGGCAGTGTGGAGTGGGTAATGTTGCTAGCAATCGTGACTTTGACACGCAGATGCCCTAGAATTTTATTATATAGAATTGTTTAATTTTATTACATGAAAAAGTTTATTAAAAGTTTTCCATTGTAAAAATCAATTTTGTGAAACGCAACAAAACTAATGGCTGCGTACACAGTTTTTCATCTATGAAGTCTTACATTCGGTTCAGCAGCACTTTTAATTTTCAGTTAGGATATTTTTTTTTCAATAGTTTTGAAGCTAAATTTCCCTTGGTTTTTTTTTTTTTAAAGTGTTGGAGCATTTCGAATAATATCAATAAACCTGTATACTCTCAACTATCTAAATGACAGCGATTCGAATTTCTTAAAGGTAGAAATATCCAATCCCTTGCATACCATATGTCATACTTTTAAGTAGTTAACAGTTTTGTTAACTGCTTTGTTAAAAGTTGAAAAATTAAAAATACGAAGTAAAAATTGAAAGTTGAAAATACTAAAATTACTAGTTGCAATACACAATTGTAAGTTAATGTATACAGCAAAAGCTCGATGTAACGAATACGGTATATAATGAAAATTCAGTTATTTCCAAATCACCGTCAAAATACTAATCTTAAAGGTGCTAAATTTGTGTTTTTTTAACGAGGTATAAATTATATAATATATTATATTATATAATTTTCATATATATATATANAACTCAGAATTGCGTCCCTGATATATATACATATATATATATATATACATATATATATATACATATATATATATACATATATATATATACTACAACCGCATTCGTTGATATCCTCTCCATTATTGATACAAAAATATTCTATTCTTAGTGTATAGAAAGGGGGTGGTGCATAAGTTTCGATTGCCACAGAAATCCGATTAACAAAGTTATCCTCCTGTTAATGCGTCCTACAACAGAATTCGTAACGACCGGACATAGAGGATAAAGCATAAGATAGGCCACGTCTTCCAGGGGCACATTTTTCCATTAGGCCTTAGACATGGCCTATGGCTTAATTCATCAGATGGGTTACTCTTGTTAGGCAAGTAAAACTCTTGCGTGGCTATTCCGAGATAAATTCTTCTTATGGAGAATAATAAGCCATTATTCTTGTCTAAACTCTTTTAGTTTCTGAAAGTAATTCCACAAGAATAAATACGAGCGAGAAATATAGATCATTCTATATAAGAATTCTCGATATACTGAATTATGGGTCCCTACTTCATAAATCCTTCTGAAATTAATTATTTAATTAACTCTCTATTAAATGCACAGAATTATAAATAAACGATAATAGAAGCAATTATGGAGTGATATTTTGATGAATTATATAAATCTTTAAAACGTAGTAAATATGGACGAGAAATATAGACACGGAATATTTTATATACGAATTCTGATATACATTAACATTCATTATTGGCCCTTGCTTTATAAATCCTTCTGAAATTAATTATTTAATAAACTCATATATTCACAGAATTATAAATAAACGACATTAGAAGCACTTATTAAGTGATATTTTGATGAATTTCAGTATACTCTCGATACCTCGAACTTCGACATCTCAAAAACCTTATTATTTAAAAGAAATATTTTTCTCCTGGGCATTTCATATCCACCTATTGTTAATTTGAATTCCTTTGTCGATAGGTTTATTCTCAAAACCTGGCTATGTCGAATTTTTTTCCGAAATTGGAAATGAATTTTATTTGGAAAAATCACAATGTAAGTTCGCAATAGATAAAACAGAATTAGACCTTGGAATGGGTCAGCTGCTCAACGCCGTTTATAAAATAAAATAAAATCCCAAAGGTAAACCAGTTTCACACATAATTTCAATCAACGTTCGTGACAGCAACAACGTAGAGTTCTTGTAGAGCTGCTGGCATTGATCATTTGTTGTATATAGCAGAAGCTTGGTTAATGTACCAAGTGTCTTACCATGTGTCACCCGTCTTTTTACGTCGCTTAATTATAAATAATAAAAAAACGTTAAAAATGGATGAATCCCTTAAGCTAACCCTATATTAGAGGCATTTCCAAAACTCTAAAGCATGGCCATAGAAAGTTCAATATAAAAAGACAGCCAGATTTGACGGCGAAGTTTTGATCCCCTGGTCGACCTATTGAAACTTTTCCTACGCTACACCAGCTAAAATGCTGCTAAATCTTAGATAAAACGTTTTATGTCCCGAAATTCAGGCTATTCCAAAACACAGTTTTCTCAATTGGAGAACATAACACACCATTTTGCCATTTGGTAGTTGAATATGATGGCGGTTTTTGATTGTTCAACTATTATGGAAATGTGGCTAATATGAAGTACGATAGTTAAGCGATAGTTAAACTGGGCATTAACAGGCTTCGTTGGCCTACAAGAATAGATGTCACTATTTGCTATCTCCTCGAAAAAAATTCCACTTTGAACACAGAAAATAACACCTATCCACATTTAAAGAGAACTAATCAGTTTATAGTGGCAACGACGTGATAATATATACTAGTTATCATTAGAACCAGACCATCTTATATGACAATTATGCTCAATTAAAAATAAGAACCCACATCCCAGCAACAAATTATGTCTTTGCGATGGAAAGAGAATTACTATCAGAATTTCAGCCACGGAACCGAATCATTCCGCGTAGAAGGTAGCACGGAAGTAATTAATTTCCAGAGGGAGACACAAGAAACGTTGCTTTCGCTTGAAGAGAAAACTCATCTTGTACCATTCTTGTTCCTTTAAAATCAATCACAGCTTTTGCCAATCCCTTCATGCAAACACATCGTCTGTCATTTCCCCCCCTTCCTCTACTTTTCCTTCGAGTTAAGAAAGTCATCAGTTCTACAGGGCCTTTCATTAGGTGGAAGAAAGAGTCATTCCCAAGGGCCATTCCCGGATTTTTATTTTCCCGTCGAAATAGTTTTATTTTCCCTTTTCAAAAAGGGAAAAAGACGTTTGAGAGAGTGTGTTAACACTGATGGTTCTAGCCATCGACAATGTACCTTTAGCAAATGGAAGTCGTAGTTGTTGGAGAAATTTACTTCTCTGGTGTTAAAGAACTGGGAATTTTCGGGGGCATTGTAAAGTTTAAGTACAACCGTTTTGCCTCGCTGAATGAGGAAAAGAAAATGAAGCCCCCTATCTGTTTATACTCTGGTGGGAAAGAAATATTGTGTTTTGGCCGCTGAATTGATGGGTTATTTATTTCGTTGCTTTGCCAGAGGTATTGCTACTCAATTTGTAGCTGAGGTGAAGAGAACATGTTTTTCCGAAGCACGAGAAGATGGATTGTTAGAGGGAAATAAAGTAACATGTGTCTATCAGCATGATAAACCCTGTTAAATTTTATTTACCTCTTTTGTTTACTCGAAATGTTGAGAAAAGCAGTTTAGTTTCATCGTTGATAGTGTCTTCCAGGGCTGTTTTTATGGCTGCTTTATTTTTCATTTTTTTTTTTTAAAGCTTTAATTTTATTCCCGTGATAAATAAATGCAAATTTTCATCAATAATATTGCCCAGAGCCGTGATGACTCAGGGGATAGAACATTCGCCTTCCATTGAGGTGAACGGGGTTCGAATCCCAACGATAGCTGGTCGATACGAATTCCGCATCCAGCTTGCACAGACCACAGTGCTGACGTAAAATATCCTCAGTGGTAGGCGAATAATGGATTGGAGTCCCCTTGCCGTCAGGCTACCATGGGAGACTTTCGTGGTTTTCCTCTCTATGCAACGCAAATGCGAGTTAGTCCCATCAAAAAGTCCTCCTCGAAGGCAAATTTTTCTCAATACTTGATCCAGGAGCTCCCATGTCTTCTGGATTGGGTTCAAAATGACAAGGCTACGGAGTTGAAACATTAGTAGTCGTAAACCCAAAAATATCGGTTGTTGTATATATATATATAGGCTATTCCAAAACACAG
>NC_092210.1:4346124-4370612 GCF_043381705.1 Parasteatoda tepidariorum
GATACAGTCCCATGAGTAGATGCAGATCCCTAAACTATAATTTGACTAATGTAGTCTCTTTAATAGATACAGTCCCATGAGTAAATGCAGATCCCTGAACTATAATTTGACTAATTTAGTCTTTTTAATCGATACAGTCCCATGAGTAAATGCAGATCCCTGAACTATAATTTGACTAATTTAGTCTTTTTAATCGATACAGTCCCATGAGTAAATGCAGATCCCTGAACTATAATTTGACTAATTTAGTATTTTTAATCGATACAGTTCCATGAGTAAATGCAGATCCCTGAACTATAATTTGATTAATGTAGTCTTTTCAGTTGATAGTAAATCTAAAATGTACCTAAATTTACTGCTAATTCAGTAGTAAAAACTGTTTATTCAGTTGAATATATTCTATGCATTCTATGTAGTCGATAGGATTTTTATCTGTCTCTGGACATTGGATCAACAATAGACTAAATATACGAGTCGTTAGTTTTCTAACCCTGTTTGTAGATGTGAGCGAATGACACAGCCATAGAGAGCCGGCATTGACAATGATCAGGGATCTTGATCAAATAAAAGTGTCACGATCCCCCTTTAGATATGAAAGCAGAAATCCTCCGTGTAATTCAATGATCACCCATATAAACGCACCATAGTTTTTGATTGCACTTAGTAACTTAATTACAAATAGCATCTGGTCACTGCGAATGCTTACTCACGCGAGTCTCATGCTTTTACACGAAATAAGCATCTGGACTTCCAATATTGCTGATTTGTGACCAGTCGTCGATGATAAAGTGCCTTTTTTTTTGGTGTACAGTGCGCAAAATTAAAAAACCCCGAATAACCTTTGAACTACTAAGATGTATTAAGACTCAACTTTATTAATTTGCGGGTCTCCCCATAGAGATGCTAATTAATTCATGCAAACAATATTTTCAAGTGCAAGATTAAACACAAAAAACGTACTTTCTTCGAATGAACATACCAGTCTTCCAACAGGTTTGGAATTTCTAAAGCTTCAAAATATGAGGAGGGGGGGGGGTAGCAGCAATCTTGAAAATTTGATCCGAATAAGTTTGGGTCAATAGAGCGATAAAAACTGTGTGTCCCTTAATATTATTGTGATTTCGTGCGTCTTTCGCAATATATCAATTAATTTGTTAAATGAATTCAAAGACTCTTAATAGTAAAATAGTCGAAAGATTTTTTTTAATACTTAATTTTTAAATTTTTAAACGATTTTCAAGATACAACATTCTGCGCAATGTTCATTATTTTATTTGAGGAGTATTATGAACATATCAAAATCTTATCTGAACATTCATAACAAAATTCTGAGTTGGCGAAATGAAATAGTGTCATTGCTCATACCGTGCAATCATTATTCAAATCATTCTGTAACATTAAGAATATAATTCGATTCTTCATGGCCAAGATGTTTCTACTAAAAATTAATCTACTGCATATTCAGAATAAAGATCATTGCGATATATATGTTATACCTTCAGTAGAATATATTCCCATTTTTTTAAATCTCAAATTACTTTTATGTTAAATTATCTTTATTTTAAACTAGACTGACAATTAAACTGCCTTTATCATAAATAATCTGATTTTTAAATTATCTCTAAGTTCCTAAAAACCGAAATATTGTAAAATTATGGTCTGGGTCAAATGTTCAATAATTTCGTTAGAAAACTTTTCTCCAGCGATGGCTCTTTGATACGAACACTGCACCCGGCTCGTATCGAACACAGTGCTGACGTAAATACACCCTCAGTTGTGAACGAATCATGGGTTAGAGTCTCCTTGCCGTCGGGATAACTGTGGGCTGCTTTCGTGGTTTTCTTCCACATGTAATGCAAATGCGGATTAGCTCCATGAGAAAGTCCTCCAAGAAGATAAATTTCTTCCAATACTTGATCCAGGAGTTCCCTTGTCTTCTGGATTGGGTTCAAAATTACTAGGCTACAGAGTTGAACATTAGTAGTCGTAAACTCAAAAAATTGGATCAGCTGTTCAACGAAGGTTAGTTATAAAGTAAAGTTTGGTCAATATTTAAGACAGGTTCTGGTTCCAGTCGGCGTGAGAAAGGAAATAAGGGGGAAAAGAAGTTTCCCTTTTTTGAAATGCGCTATTTCTTGTTTCCATAGCAACGGACGGCTTTATACTTAGTGGCAAAGGAAGTTATTGACATAGACAAACTATAAAGAGCCTAGAACAAATAATTAAAAGTCAGAAACCTTATTAAGTTCCGGTTAGAAAACACTTAACTGTTCAAGTTTGAAAACATGTTATGGTCAGTATTAAATACAGAACGTTACTTTAGTATGTCAATTCTTAAAATTAAATGTTTTTAAAAAAGGATGTTTTTTTGAAAAGTTACGTGCTTCGACATGTTTTTTTACCGATGTTTTTAATACATCGCATTTACTACATAAATTGTATCTCCGAAACTGCTGCAATTCATTTTTGCGATTCATTTCATAACTGCAATTCATTTTTGAATGATGCGAGGCTTATAAATACCTGGTGCCATTCACCTCACCATTAAACTTTCGTGTTCATTTCGCAAAGATCGGTAACATATGTCAGAATGTCATTCACATATTTTTCACGTATTTTATTTTAATTTTATAACCAGCGTTGAACAGCTGGCCCTATTCTGAGTTTACGGCTATCAGTGTTCTGCTCTGTAGCCTTGTAGTTTTGAACCCAATCCAGAAGACACGGGAATAACTCCTAAATCAAGCATTGGAACAAACTAGCCTTTAAAGATGAAACTAACTCGCATGGAGAGGAAAACCACGAAAACTTTCCACGGTTAGCCTGGCGGTAAGGGGATTCCAACTCATGATCCGTCTGCCAGTGAGTATATTTTACGTCCGCACTGTGGTAGGTATGAGCCGGGAGCAAAATTCATATCAACCACTGAACGCTGGGATTTGAACCTGAGTCACTTCATTGGGAGGTGAACACTCTATCTCATGGGCCACCACGATTCCATTTCCCTCACATGAGACATTCATGAAAAACAGTACAACAACACTGAAAGGACCGGGATAGCCTGGTCCCATGTACAAGAGGTCGTGGATTCGAACCCCGCCGGCCGAGGACTCCCCGTGTAGTGAAATGGTGACTGATGCACGTTAAATCTGTCGAGTTGCAAAATCCTCCATATTCCCATAACAAATCAGTACCTCTGGGGGTACTGAATTGGAAATTGATCGTTCTCTGATTCAGGTCAAAATTATGATCTGTAGATGAATGAATGGATGCATGAATGAGTATAAACGGGCGTGACGCCTGGGTGTGGCAGAAGTCGACTTCTCGGCCATAGATGGCTCCACTGGAAAACAAGAACAATCGCACCTCTCTGCCTCAACAGGCATACGTCAACAACAACACTGAAGTTTACTGATCTTGTGACAGGGTGACGCCGGCACAAAAATGTTTCTTCTCTACAACCGCGACTCGATATCTGTCACAAGAGGCGTTCATAAAAACTATGCAACAACTCTGAAGTTTACTGATCCTGTGACAGGGTGATGCCGACTCAACAATGTTCCTTTTCTCCTACCTATTAAAGCATTCGTGCCGAGTTACAAGAGATCACTCCCCTTTCATGGATGTGGAAGATTTCGCGTGAAATAGCGGAAGGGCAGTTCATAACTCATAAATAGATTTCGAAAGTACAAATGGATTTTTTTTGCAGTCTTATCTCACGTCATATCTGGAACACTTGTTGTCGTTACACATCCATAGAATAAAGAAGGAAAATGTGTTTTTGTGTTCGTTCATGTCCGACCTCTGAAATCACTTATCTTCGCCGGATGGTCTCTTGTCATTTACTTGTTGGGGTGCAACAAAAGGGGTGGTCCTGCCTCTGTGTCGAGAGCATGTAGAAGATGGAAAAATAATAAAGAACTTCCTCCCTTAAATGGAATTCTTTTCTAAGCAACTACAAAATATTAAATTGTTGCCGATCACGTGATGGCTGCATGACTGATTCTTATGTTATGAAGAGACAGTGAAAAAACACTATATAAACATGTTTTGACCATTTTCCTTTCGCTAGATGTAGAATTATGTGCGGGTTAAGAAAGAATGCTGTCCCAAAAGATCTAGAAAAGATCTTTTAGGGCTTAGAAGAAAAGATATGAGATAGATCTGTAAATAAGATTTTAAAAAAATATACTTAAAAGCTAAAGAAAAAAAGAACTACTTGCTATTAAGCTTGTCTTGTGTGCTAATCATTTCTTTAGTTTCTTTTTTTTTTTTTAATTTTTAGATTTATAAACTGTTTTGGAGAGCTTTCAGGTGATGTGGTTGTTGTTCTAATCATTCCAAATTGTTCTAATTCACTCCGAATGCCCTTGTTTACTCAAATATAGGCATTTTAGTAAAGCAAAGTATTTTAACTTAATTATTATTTATTTATTTACGTTATTTCTTATTCTCCTTGCCTTGAGATGGAGAATATACAAGTAATTTTAATCTTAAATACAGGCATGCCCCATGAGATTATATATTTGCAAAAAGTCCAGAATCATTAGAGGATCTCTTAAGTCATCGTTGATAAATTTTATTTTATAACCGCCGTTGAACAGTCGACCCAAATTTGAGTTTACGACTACCAATGTTCAACTCCGTATGCTTGTAATTTTGACCCTAATTCAGAAGACAATGAAGCTCCTGGATCAGTATCCCCAGACGTATTGATTTGTCATGGGAACTTGGAGGACTTTGTGGCCCAGGAAAATTTAACGTGAGCCGGTCATAATTTAATACACGGGGATTCTTAAGCCGGCTAGACTCGAACTCCCCTCCCGCTTTCGCGTACACGAGTCCAATACCTTACCAACCAGGCTATTCCGGTCCATCAATGGTAAATTGCAAGCAGTCCATAATGTGGTACGGCTAATCACCGTCAGATGCACGTCTATTGCAAACTGCGAAAACCTTGACACCCCTGGATCCGTAAGTCCCCTCAAATGGCAGCTGGCAAATACGAATAAGGCCACCAATCGAAGTGCTGACTTAACATATCCTCAGTGGTAGGCGGGTCATGGGTTAGAGTCTCCTTGCCGTCAGGCTAACAGTGGTAGGTTTCCGTGGTTTTCCTCTCCATGTAACGCAAATGCTGGTTATTTCCATCAAAAAGTCCTCCACGACGAACAATTTATCCCAATACTTGATCCAGGAGTTCACTTGTCTTTCGGATTAGGTTCAAAATTACAACGTTACGGAATTGAACATTGGTGGCCCTAAACTCAAATTTGGGTCGGCTGGTCAACGACAATTAGAGAATAAATTTCGCGTATCTAAATCACGGAATTTTATACATAGGGAGATCCGTCAATGTTGAAAGTGTGGAACGATTTTAACTTGATCTTACACGTGATGATGTAAGTGTGCATTTAGAACATAGTGAATATTACTGATAAAACTCCCGAGCATTATGTACTTGGTTCTTTAATTTCTGTTCGTTATCATTAACGCTAGATTGCCCAAGGAAGACATTTTAACTGCTTTTTAATTTCAATTAGAAGAGCAATGATGTATATAATGACACAATTTCTTACAATTTTGTGACTTTTTGTACGACATACAATTTTTTTATTGTTAATATTTACTAATAACTTGCTATGTAAGTGTAATAATATAAAAAGTATTAAAAATTGATTATAAACAAATTTCTTTACACATTAGTTATTCTTTCACAATCCTGTCATTTTGACTGCTTTTGGGCAACATAGGTATATACTAAGCTTCAGTCTTTCTTGTGTTAAAAAAAAAAAATCATTGTTTACAATTGGGTCATTCGTTTTGATGTACAGTGTGTATTCTAAGACTTTTTAAATTACATAATATTATAATAATTTTCTGTAAATTTAGAAACCATTTACTTCCCTTCCTGGAACAGCCAATAGTTTTAAAGGGATCGATAAACCACTCTTGATCCTGAGCACCAAATTACGAGAGAATTTTTGCTCCCTAAAACAAGTTAAAACTCTTGCAGATCGATGGAACATTCCTATCTCTCGCGTTAACACGATTTTAATTAATCCGACGTCTTGTAGTACCTTAATTTTTCCAATAGGTACACCCATGTCCTTACAACACAACAAGACATGCCATTCCCTCTCCAACTACCATTTTTCTCTTTTCTGCACACCAACAACAATCTCGCGAGAAAATAACCGACGAAAAGAGGAGATAATGATTGAAGAAGAAGAAGATGAGACTCCTTCTCCAGCAAGCTGTCATCGGCCCGATACCGGAGTAGGGGGTGGTCCCCAAGGGGAAGGGGAAAAGGAAAACTCTGGCGAAATGAAGTCTTTTAGATAAGGGGTGTCAGTATAGGAGCCAAGCACGCGCTTGCTCTGACAACGTGTCCTACATGGACAGCCACACGTGTATACGTCTGTCGCCCGAAAAGAAGATTTCTTCCTTCTGTGGGTATGTTATTCTCTTCTTGAGGCAGGGGTGGTGGGCGAAGATTGGTTTTGGAGGAATTTTTCCCGCTGTCTTGTCATACAGTGCTGAATCAGAAAAGGAGAGAAAGCTTTAATGCAATATTCCATTTCTCCGAGACCCAAGTGACTGGGAAACACAACAAAACCCCGACTCAAAAGAATGCAATTATGTGAGTTTGCTCTCTCCTTGGGTATACCTGATTGGAAGAAAATATTTCTGCGGAAGGAAAAGTATTAAAGTCTGTTCTTTGTCTTTGTTCTTGACTCGAAACATGCATACATAATCCATTCGGAATAGGAAGAAAAAAATTGTTTCTTGTTTTTGTTCATGGCATAAGAGATTTGAGCATCAAACTCGTGTCCATAAGTTAAGGATAATGGCAAATAAAGGCTCCGAAACAATACCGATGATACTTATTTATAAAGCCCATTTATTAAACAAAACGTGTATCATTCATAAAAACTACGATTTTAGCAACCTGGAGCAAGTATAAAAATATCTTTTTTAATTTATTTCCAATGTCAACCTGCGTTAACATTTCGTCAATTCAGGAGCATTTACAGGGCAGATGTGTTGGCCACTCTTTCAGAGGCACCGTATTTGGTGGGCCAACGTTGCTCCTACAGCTGGGACAGATTGTACGGAGAATGAAGGAGCTCCCGCGCCTTGCCCGTGATTCGAATCCAGAACCTTTCTGATGCAAAGTCAGTTCTCTGAAGCCAGCATAGTCCGGTCGGCAAGTATAAAAATATCTCCCTTACAAAAACGTATATATTACATATTATTGGTATGATGGTTAATACATTGTATGTCTTGCACATGCAATGAAATATGATCCCCACAATGCCTAGGCATGCTGAGTATCAAATTACTAATCTGATCTTTTTTTTATATCCGTCGTTGAACAGCCGACCTAATTTTTGGTTTTAAGACTATTAATGTTCAACTACGTAACTTGAAATTTTGAACCAATCTAGAAGACAAGGAAACTTCTGGATTAGTATCCCCAGAGGTATGATTTGTTATGGGAACATGGGATTGAAACCGGGATTGAAACCACTACCCCTTGGACATGGACCCAGTGCGTTACCAACCAGGCTATCCCGGCCTCCAACCAAGCTGATATTGGGGGAAATTATTCCACTCCAAAGTTCCTATACACATGTTGAAAGTGGTTGACGGGCAGCAACTCGTCGGTCAAGCAAGTCTTACACGTGAGCTATCTGATTCAAGTCAGGTGAGTAACCAAGCCATGCCATACGAGTGATATCCTCAGATGGAAAACATTCGTTTATGATGTTTTCTCTGTGAAGATGGGTGATGTCATCCATAAATACAAATTCTGCATTCATGGCATTCCTAACCAAAATGTTCATTCTGTTCCAGAATGATGTTCTGATGAAATGATGAGTGACAAATCTTTGTATTTATTTATGTTGCTGTTATTGCTACAGCTTCAAGGCAGTTAATATACACATTATCTATCAATTCTTTAGATTAACTAAAGTGATCCATTAAAGTGCAGGATCTATCCTCAATTTATCTAGGTAATGCGCACATTAACCCTTTCCGTATAGCTTAAGTTCGAAAGTTCATTTATCTCATTCTATCAACTAATTTATTGATTGTTTGATTGTATTATTTGCATTGATTATTTGGATAAAGAAAAATAAATAAAATTATTATAACTTCCTTAATTGGAATCTTATTTTAAACTGCTTGATACTTTGCATTCTAAATATTAAAGTGATTGATTCTATCAACTAATGTGTTGACTGTTTGAATATAGTCACCTGATTTCTAAGACAAAAAAGAAAAATAACATTAAGTTAATTGTACATAACGGTTACTGTTGTTGAAGCGAAGATTCATTTCATTATTTTCATTTTAATGAGTTTCTTGTAGGTAATGTGCAGTTTTCTAGATAATCTTAAGATTACCTAGATAATTATCTAGATCAAACTTAGGTAATTACATGATCAAATTATCCACACTGGTGTAAGAAATTAAGAGAGTTTGCAGACTGGGTCGATTATCTCTAGAAGTACGGCACCAATTTTAATGAAATTTGATGAGTACATACATTGATACAATGCAAAACAAATAACCACTCAACAATTGTAATACACACGCATGATCGTTCGTAACACTCGTTGGAGTCGGAAGGTATGAAACAGCAGTTGCAGAATAAACAAAAAAATTCGTTAATAGGGGGCATGGTCCCCTCTTACAGATATACAGGCCTTGCAGGATGATTTCATACTTGAAGTAAGGCAGTCTATCATTTTTTGTGGCAATTGGCCTAAATTGTCATGTGGCAGTTTCATACCTCCCGACTCCAACGAGTGTAAAGCACGATCATGCGTGTGTATTACAATTGTTGAATGGTTATTTGTTTTGCATTGTATCAATGTATGTACATATCAAATTTCATTAACATAGGTTCAGTAGTTCTAGAAATAATCGACCAAGTCTGCAAATTCTTTAATTTCCTACACCAGTGTAGATAAACTACACATTACTTAGGTAATTAAAAAATATTTTTATGGCACTTTAACGGATTACCCTAGTTACTCTGCACTTTAACTTTATTATCAGTAGAACAATTGATTTCTACACTTAAGTGAAAACATTAATACAAAACTTTCATTTTTGGTTAATTATTCGTTTTTGAAAAACATAAATCTTTCTTTTTTTTAAAATTCTTTAGAGCATGATTGTTTTTATCACATGCGACTAGAACCCCTGTTTATCCCAATGATTTTTTCTTCTCTATTGATTCGGTCCTTAAAAAAACAGGAAAAAGAGGAAAAAAGGGAATAGAATAGCAGATGCTTCTTCACAAAGCTATCTTATGGTTCCAAAGACGTCCAGATTTCTTTATTTTTTTCCCCTTTCTTCTTCCCTTATTTAGGTGTTATTATTTTTTTCCCTTTTTTTTTCCTCTCTCTCTCTCCGTTAGAAAAAGGGAATTTCTGCGTCTTGCTGTTGCTATTGCTGTTGTAGAAGAATTGGACCTCTTGAAGCAAGAATTGAATGGAAAGAAAAACGATCACAAAGCAGAAAGATATAGATATATGTATCTATACAGTGTGTATATATTGTTGAAACACGTATATAGCTCTACGAGGTATATTGTTCGGCGGAAAGAAACGGAGAAAATGTTACGGCGCAGTTAGAAGCGGTTTGCTTCTTTGGCCGAATTATCTCCGTTTTAAAGAAAAATATCTGAAATTCCTACTTTATCGATAAAAATCTAAACCTAATCCAGAAATTTTAGTGAAATTTTTACAAATTTAGTCTTATGTGCTAGATATCCTCGACAATATTTTTGTTTTATATTGATCGCATGATTCGTTTAATAACATATAGCTTGTTTGTTACTAATTCTATATGTTGGCAACTAAAAAAAAAAACACAGTTGTTAATTTACAATAATTATTTCGCAAAAATAGCACGAAAGTAACACACAGAAATAACGCATAGATGTATACATTTAATAGTTAATTCACTACAATACAATTCCTACTTTATTGATAAAAATCAAACCTTACCCACAAATTTTTGTAAATTTATCGGCATAGATAGATATCTTCGACAATATTTTGCTTTATACTGATCGCATGATTCGTTTACCAACTTATAGCTTGTTAGTTATTAATTCTATATGTTAGTAACTGAAGAAGAAAACAAAATAACGCATTCATTATTTCGCAAAAATAATGCATTTATAAACTTACAATACCTAATTAAAACAAGAAACAAACACAGAATAAATAAATTGAACAAGACTACTGAAATGAGTTTATATATTTTGATCAATAATAAAAATTTATGAAAAAAATAAATTTATTAAAAAAAAGCATCCGCACATGAAAAGTAATACAAAAAAGTTAAGAAAATACAAATACAATACGAAGTTTAAAGGGCAGCAAACAGGAGTATCTGCATTAAATCAAGTTAATCAGTTATAAAAATCTCAAAAATATAACTATGAAAAAAGATGTACATAAAAAAGATTAAAATTTTATAAAATTACTATAAGTTTCTTCAAAATTATGCAGAGAAAAAGTAAAACTTTTTTAGGAGGTTTTTTTAAAAATTTTAATAATTAATTTTTTTAAAATAATTTATTAATTTTGTATTTAGCAGGGAGTAAATTAAAGCATTTTGGCGTTGAATATCGAAGACTTTCATGAAAAATGTTACTTGTTAGGCTGGGATATGAAAAAAACTAAATAATAAATAAAAATGAATATTAAATGAATCATTTAAATCGTTATTATTGCGGAAAACATATACAATATTTCGACATAAAAACTTGCCATACGTTTCCCTTCGTTTGCCACAAAATAACTCATAAAAGTAAGATGTAAAAACCAAACTCAAAATTAGGGTGAACAAATAGTTAGATTTAGAAAAAAGTTAGAACTACAAGTGAATAAAAACTAGTTTTTTCTCCTTATAATTGCTTGAAGTGCGTCAAAATACTGGAATAATAGCTTATGCCTAATTGCTTTCTCATACTATTGTAATAATACCTATGAGTAGTATACAGAGAGATATAAGGGACGGAAGTGACGTCATAGTCAACCGGAGCTTATGTCTGCCCCAACCGGAAGTTGCTTATTTCNTCCTTATAATTACTTGATGTGCGTCAAAATACTGGAATAATAGCTTATGCCTAATTGCTTTTTCATACTATTGTAATAATACCTATGTCTCCTGTTTTTCTATACGTCAAACGTGTGAAAAAATAGCTTATGAATTATGATTATTAACACTACATCCAGCAAATGGAATTATAGCTTATGTCTTATGTTAACTTTCCATGCATCAAACTATTGGAATAACATCTTATTCATTTACATTTTTAACAATGTGTCAAACTATTGTAATTCTAAATTATGTCTTATGCTAACTTAGTGTACATCAATTAGAATTATAGCTTGTGTCTTATGTTTACTTTCGACGCGTCAAACTATTGGAATAACATCTTATGCATTTGGATTACAAACAATGTGTCAAACTATTGTAATTCTAAGTTATGTCTTGTGTTTACTTTGGGTCGCTCAATTGGAATTATAGCTTGTGTCTTATGTTTACTTACTATGCGTCAAACTATTAGAATAACATCTTATGCATTTGGATTACAAACAATGTGTCAAACTATTGTAATTCTAAGTTATGTCTTATGTTTACTTTGGGTCGCTATATTGGAATTATCACTTGTGTCTTAGATTATGGCTTAATGTGTCAAACTTCAGGAGGAATATTTTATGCCTCATTATTTCTTTCATTGCGTTATATTATTAAAATAATGGCTGGTGTCTTATGATTCCTGTCAACGTGTCAAACTGTCAATAATACTTAATGTTGTATTTCTATGTATCGAACTATTGGAATAATAGCTTATGTATTATTTTCATCTGATTGATTGGTTGTTACTGGTTGATTTTTCTCACGTAATAATCAAAGGATATTTCTTATAATTCCAATAACGAGAAGCATTATCGCAATAAAAATTACACTAAAAAATTCTTTACAATTTTTGAATTTTTTGAATAAAAATATCATCTATAAGGGTTACCTGAATGAAAAGCACTTGTGCAGTGGAGATGGGAAAGCCGCTGTTTAGAGTTATAAGAGAAGGTATAACGAGTGCACCACAGGTTACTTTTAAATTTTAACCAGTTCACATGAGAACATTTAAAGCGAATGTAAAGGTGATCTAAGAAGGATGCGCCAAGAATTGATCAACTTTTAGCTTCAAAAGGTGATTCTACCTTTCCTTTATACATGCCAAACAAAATTACGAGCCGTCACTCTTTGATTACCTCTAATCCTTTTTTACAGAAGAAGGGTTGGGTTCTCGACAGATCATGGCGTTTCCTTGTCCTGAGACAGGACAGATTCCATATTGATGGACTCTTGTCATGAATGTGATTACACCAGTGGCTCCAAACCAGGTAGCGAATTTCATAGTTTCAAGGGGAAATGAGGTTTGTATAATAACTCTTGATTTTTCATTATATCTCCGAACAATGAATTTAGGGTACCCAAGTCAAAATTCCTGATGGTTCTATCAAAACATTTTGATGGTTTATGTTGGTTTCAGTACTATTCATGGTAGTCCAACGTCATTTGATGGTCATTCAACTTTTTCCATTATGCGTTCATGGTTTTTGATATGACAACCATTTTCCATCATTCCATGAAGGAAAATGCTACTTTAGTGTTATGATGGCTAACCATCAAGAGAAGTTTGATTCTTATGGACCAACAGACCATGATGATATCAGTCTGAATTCCTACATTGGGATAATGGTTGTTTATCATTGTTCCAACATTTGACATTTGATGGAAATTCGTGATGGTCCATAATGGTACAACAATGCATTTACATGATAGTTTAATAATTATTTCTGTTCGTTCAGCAGGAATATACCACCAAAACAATTTTTTTTTTATGTTGGACAATCAAAAATCAGTCCGAATTCCTACATCGGGGTGATGGTTATTTATGTTGGATATCATCAAAAATATAATGGTTCATGATGGAANGGTTCTATCAAACCATTTTGATGGTTTATGTTGGTTTCAGTACTATTCATGGTAGTCCAACGTCATTTGATGGTCATTCAACATTTTCCATTATGCGTTCATGGTTTTTGATATGCCAACCCTTTTCCATCATTCCATGAAGGAAAATGCTACTTCAGTGTTATGATGGCTAACCATCAAGAGAAGTTTGATTCTCATGGACGAACAGACCATGATGATATCAGTCTGAATTCCTACATTGGGATAATGGTTTTTTATCATTGTTTCAACATTTGACATTTGATGGAAATTCGTGATGGTCCATAATGGTACAATAATGCATTTCCATGATAGTTTAATAATTATTTTTGTTCGTTCAGCAGGAATATACCACCAAAACAATTTTTTTTTATGTTTGCCTATCAAAAATCAGTCCGAATTCCTATATTTATGTTGGATATCATCAAAAATACAATGGTTTATGATGGAATTATTGATGGTTACCATCAAGATTATGTTCGTCCATCAATGAAAAACCATCCGAAATTTTTGATTTGAGTATGCTTTACTGATCTCTGGGGGGGGGGGGGAAGTTAAATTTAATTCTAAATACATTTCGTTTCTTTGTATAAAAAAAAAATTTTAAAAAAGGAGTTCTTGATCTTTTGCTAGATGGACTTGGACATACATCTTGGACTGGAAAAATGATCCTCAAACAAAAGAAATGCATAAATAGAAATCAATCGTAGAATTTTAGTTTTAATTATGTTCGTCTTTTTCATTAATGTCAGAGCGCTGTTTCAAATTTGTATCTACTTTTACTTTTGAAAGCGTTAACTTCATGTATCGAAATATTAGCAAATGATTTTAAAAAAAATCATTAAACTACTCTATCAACAATTTTATCTTGACTCCAGTTGGACTCGAAATGGGCTCAATATGGGTCCCTTATGGGCATGATAAGAGGGACCGATATTAGAATGTGTCTATATTTTTTAATATTGGTCCTATCAATATCGGCCTATATAGGACCGATATAATAAGACTTATATTGGCTGAATAATGATTATAAAATATAGAGTGAATCTGATAATTTTATATAGGGCCGATATTTTAAGTAAAGTGGCGTTGAAATATCGGCTGAATCGGGAATTTCTTTATAGGTCCCATATCGGAAAATATCGGTTTTTTGAACTCTTATTGAATCAAGATTCATGAATATTGGTCCAATAAGGGTCAAGTTATTTTGCTGATAGGGTAAAAGTGACTAATAGCATACTCGTTTGATATGCTAATAATTTTTCTGATAATTTCTTGTGCTTAAACATCTAGTTTGTCTATACAAAACGATAAAACTATAAAAAATTGATAAATCAAAATTTTTGATGCTTTTGTTTTCAGTTTTTTTAAAAAGAGTTATGAAACATTGAAAATCGGAATAAATATTGTATGTCTCTGTTTTGTGTTTTGGAAGAGAGTACTGAAGCATAGTAAGTTGGTATACACATTTTTATCCCATTTACTCTCAGCCGTTTGTTTAACACAGTGTTAGGCTTACCTATGTTTCCCTAAAAATCATATTACTGCTTGTAGTTTCGAACGCCTCTTTCTTAGTATGACTTTGCACGCACTTTAAATGCTTTCCGGCAAATTACAATAACCTATCTTATTTACTATAAATCTACACTCCTCTCTTATAATAAAGCAAAGTCATATTCAAAATATCGAATTTCTGAAAGAATAAATTTATTACATTTCATCTGTTTCGTCCAGATGAAATAACTAAAAAAGAAATTGTTTTTAAGACTGTGTCTTTTAAGAAATTAAACAAAAAAAGAATATTACAAATTGTTCGGATTACAAATCTAAGTAGGTCAGTTACACCGTAATCCGTCACCTCTCTGGCATTATATATATATTTTTTTTCCTCGAAAAATAGTACTAGCGACGCCAAAACTGGATGCAGAAAAATTGCAACCCTTGCTCCGATCTCTTCCCCCAGAAGAAAGAAAAAAGAAGAAAAAATGGAGAGAAAGGAAAAGAAAGTTAACGTACCGAGAAGCAAATAAAACAAAAAAATAAACAAAAAGAATAAAAGAAAAACCTAAAATAAAAATGATTCTGACCAAGAGGAAAGAAGAAGAAGGAACCAAACATTTCAACTCTAACTTCTATATCCTCCCCGTCCACCCCTGAAGATGTCCCTGCGACTTGCTGTGACAAGAGTAGGGGCGCTCTATTGGTCGAATGTGATAGTTGTGTGGGTGATTGCTGTGATCGGACAGTGGACATCCCGCCCCCCTCTTACGTCACTGTGGAGAGTGGACACGGGCCGAAACACCCGGGGAGCCATGTAAACAGAAATCTTGGCTTCTGCTTCACGAGCACTGCTCAATGGGAGCAAGAAAGAGGTAGAAAAAAAGGAAATAAATAGAAAAAAAATGGGGGAGGGGGTATGAAGAAGAAAAAATGAAATAAGACGAACGGATGGCTTCGTATAGATGCTGGACATGCATCCTATTTTGCTGGCCAAGACCATAAATAAAACTGGTTGTCCCGGAGAAGAAACAAATTTTCTCTTTTTCTGGAAAGTACTTTTCTTTCTTCCGTTTTTTTCTCCCTCTATTTGAATGGACTTACATTTTTTATTCCGGTAAAGGAAAAGCTTGATGTAACGAGTAACGGCATACTACAAGAATCCATTATTACGCTGTAAAAAAATATATTCAAATTCCAATAACTGTGGCACCATTTCGCTGCAAATTGCTGCTGTGAAGCACCATACATAACTCTCTGATCTTGATCTCACTATACCAAAAACCAAGAATAGTTCCTAGTGTTTCTTTTGTTTTTTTTACACTACTTGGTAATTTGTTGCAATGTAGCTCCACCATGTTTTGTATTCTGTAACATTAAAATTTATAATTACAGTAAGATTTGATGCACATACACAGTGAAAAAAATATTTTAGTGTATCTCCCCGCTAAAAATGGTGGCAATTACTTAACACCATTCATAACTCTTGATGGAAACACCAAGAATGCTCTTTTAAACTACTTGGTGTCAAGTAGCTGCCACCATTTTTTGGTATTCAGTCACATTGGAACTTCTAATTTCAGAAAGATATACCATACACCGAGAAATTTTTTTTTATTTCAGCGGCAAAAATGGTGGCAACTATTTTACACCAAAGCTGTGCTGAGAAACAGCATACATAATTGAATTTAGTGCTTCATTACAACAATGTTTCTTTACATGACTTGGTGTAAAGCATCATTTTCGTTATTCAGTACATGAAATAAAAATTACAGCAAAATAAGATACACATGAGAATCAGTTAATTTATTTCAACGCCACAGTTTTAAAGTAAGAGTCATTAATGTAAAATGCATATCTATCTACGCTACTTCTTACTATGTATAAAAATCTAATGACGGTGTTTTCCATTGTTGTCAATACATTATTGGCTGAAAAATCACATGGCAGGATCTAGTTTTCCCACATTTATTTTCAGATTGGTTTGTTGGTCATCAGCATTAAATTGATATAAGTCATAAAGTTATTGTTTTCCTATAAATATTTTTGTTTCCGTGATTTAAAGGTTAAAACTACCTTTACTGTTATTATTACGTTTTTGATCTAGTTTGATTTCCAAATTAGGAGTTTTGGAGGATTGTTTTTATTATTATTAGAATAATGTGATTATACATTACATTTTAAGATAAAATTAATTTAAATCGGTGTTTGATATTATTACCCGTTCTACAATTTTTTTAGGTGCAAATTATATAAATATACTATTATAATTACGGTTAAAGAGATAAAGGATTTAGAACTTAACCTTCAGTTTCATCCACAAAGTTACGAATGCAATTGTATTTGTAATGCAACAGTCCGTTTGGTCAGCAAAAATGTTAACCAATGAACCAATGAACCAATTTCAGTTGTGAACTCATCAAGTTTGTTGCAATAATATGCTTTTAATTATAAATACTATTTCTAAAAATGATTACTTACAAAAATTTTTTATGTTCAGTTATAGATTTTAATACGAAAAACATTAGGAATAATAAGGGAAATGTATATTTTTTATGTATTTTTGGGAAATTGCGTATTTTACGAAACATGTATATTTAATAAATGTATATGCCGAACCAAATACAGTCAAACCCCGTTATAGTGAGCATGGCTTATAGTGAACCCCCGGATATAGTGAACGAAATGTCCACTCCCGTGTCTTGCTATACACATATAATATTATTTTTTGTGGATATAGTGAACCGAAAGAAGAGAGGATATTGGATATTATGAACTCTTTTCTGTCTTCGACTGATTTTTTTCTTCATTTTTTGGTAATTTTGAAATTTCTACATAAAATACATATACCAATTTTTAAAACCATTGTCTAGAGTGGAATGTAGCCATAAGCATTTTTTCTAGTTTGCTTCTTCTATCTCAGTCCCCTAAATTTTTTGTAAGCAAGACGAAGAGTAAAAAAAATAAATAAAAGTTAACACATTTTTTGTTACTACATATTGTTTTTTAATCATTTTTGTATTTCTTTTTATGGGTCATTTATTTAAATAACGTGTAATAAGACGGAGCAGTTGGGAAAAATTAGTTATAATTGTTTGCAGTACGGATACAGTGAACTCCCGGTTATAGTGAACCAAAATTTCGGTCCCTTGAAGGTTCACTATAGCGGGGTTTGACTGTATTTGTAAACGTGTATGAAAATATTCGCTACCCTTAAAATACCAAAGAGTAAATCAATATTCAAATCTGAATATAAAATTACGCATATGTATACTTTAATGTGCTTATGCGTGCCCTCCCAACAATAAATCAAGCACATATTGTAACTCTTATCCGTTCTGTAACATGGCATCATAATTCCTTACCCGGCCGAAATGATTAACCACAGCAAAGCCTTTACTCATGCGGTCAGTTTTATAAGATTAATTCCATCTTCCCTTTGCTGGTACCGACTGTCCAACAGATAGCTTTTAAAATATTCAAAAGCCCCTCTCTTAATCAACATTGACCATGTCCTATTGTCCCTAGAGCAGAGCCGAGTATATATCCCCTATTCATACCAGGGTCTTCGCACACTCCAATTAAACTGTTAATGACAATGTACTGGGGAAATTTTGACAGTCCTCATAATATTCATCCTCCGTCACGGAGGAGAAGCCTCATTATCATTTTGATCAGTTAAATGTCCGGCAACGGACTGTCCGGGCAGTTATTATTATCTTAAAGTCAGGACGCGCCATGACGGTTATGAAATTCTAACCGGTGCATGACGGTCTCATAAAGGGCTCATCTTATCTTCGTTCCCAAAGTGGCATTATTGCGACAAAGCCATCCCTTCTGTCAACATTCGTAGGATTTCATTCCATTGCAAATCACAACTCTTGTTATAATTATTCCGCTTCCCTCAACATTTATTCTCCATTCCAGATAACTACTCTCGCTTTCAAAATCGAATTTTCGATTGTAGTCGCGATAAATGCTTCTTATAGGAGGGTCTATTTCATTTAAATAACTTTTAATAAATTGAATAGCAGAGCCAAATTTAATTTGTTTATTTTTAATAAGAATTTACAGATATAAGTAATTTATTTTATAACCGTCGTTGAGCAGTTAACCCAATTTTTGGGTTTACGACTCCTTATGTTCAACTTGGTAGCCTGGTAATTTTGAACCCAATCCAGAAGACAACGGAACTGCTGGATCAAGTAGTGGGAGAAAATTGCGATCGTGGAGGACTTTTCGATGAAACTAAGCCGCGTAGGCGGTGCATGGAAAGGAAAACCATTAAAACCTATCACAGTTAGCCTAACGACAAAGGAATTCTAACCCATTATCCGGATGAGGATATTTTACGTCAGCAATGTGGTTAGCGCAAGCCGTATTTGGAATTCGTATCGACCAGTCATAGTTGGGATTCGAACCCAGAGCACCTCATTGGAAGGCGAACGCTCTATCCCCTGAGCCACCATGACTTATACACACTTATTTTATTTTTATATTTTATTACCGTCGTTGAACAGCCGACCCAATTCTGGTGACTGATCAATACGAATTCCGCATCTGGCTCGCACCAACCACAGTGTTGAAGTTAAATATCCTCCTTGGTAGACGGATCACGGGTTAGAGTCCCTTTGCCGTCTGGCCAACCGTGTAAGCTTTTCGTGGTTTTCCTCTACATGTAACGCAAATGTGGGTTAGTTCCATCAAAAAGTTCTCCACGAAGGCAAATTTCTGCCGATACTTGATCCAGAAGTTCCCTTGTCTTATAGATTGGGTTCAAAATTACAAAACCACTGAGTTCAACATCAGTAGTCGTAAACCCAAAAAATTAACTCAGCTGTTCAACGACGGTTATAAAATAAAATACATTTTACAATATATAGTATTAATTAGCGAATTAATATAAATAAACGACGCTGTAACACCGGAAAGCAAAACAACTATCATGCCCAGTTTGTTTTCAGTTGTTGATAACCATCTCTACAATCAAAAAGGTATACCTAGTTTATCTGTTTTGTCCATCGCTTGGCGAAAGGATTCGGCGCGAATGCTCAATTAGGCGACGGACAAAAGAAAAGAAGTCGCATTCGTCGCCTTTATTTTTTTAATTCAGTCGTTTCTAGACAAGTTAGTTATCGCCTCATTATCCTTTCCTGCACTAACATGAACGTTCCTAGACTGCTAATAGAAGCTTTTCACAGAGTCTAATTTTGTTGAAAGGGGTACTGTACCACTACTTCTCCAAATGTATACACATCTTTAAATCTGTCCTCTTTTCGAAACGTTGTTTTTCAGTTAAAGTAATTGTCCGTTTCATTACTGGTAGTGAAAAATGACATTTTCATTGTGTTAGTCGCAACTTATTGGGCTTAGACTTAAAGCTATTCATTAAAATCTATTTTTTAGAAAAAAGTAAGGGTATATTCCTTTATTTGTTTGCTTATGAATGATCATATAAATAACAATGCTAGCATTCGTCATTTCAATGTGGAGAAATAAAAAAATTTAAAAAAAAACAGTACATCTTAATAACTTTTAATATAATATTCGGTATACAGCGTACTAAGTATATAACTTCGATGAATTGAACCTTAATGTGAAAATTAAGTATATAACTTCGATGAATTGAACCTTAATGTGAAAATTAATTTTAGCATGATATTTTTTTTTAATTTACGAAATAAACTATGCAAAAAACGCACTTTATTAAAAAAAAAAAAAAAAATTCTAGCGGATATGGATTTTTAACCTTCAAAATATGGACAAAGATTATCACTACGATGGATTGAACTTAAATATGAAAACGAATTTGAGCTGGCATTATATTACGAAATCAGACACAGAACTGTATTTTCCCTAAATAAAAATACAACATTTTTTTTGTAAATTTGGATTTTTTTAATTGAAAAAAAATAGGAAATGGTAAAGCATTGTTAAAAATTAACAGTTCATTGTATTGATAAAAGATCTCTTTGGTAAAATGCTTTTCAACTTTTTTTTCTTTTTCTTTTTTTTAATTTTTTATTTACCAGCAAAAAATTTATTAACGCATTATGTCAGTTTGAATGAAATTCCAATGCTTACCTTAATGGTTACCAATGAACCATGATGGCTCAGGGGATAGACCGTTCGTCTTCCAATGAGGTGAACCAGTTCGAATTCCAGCGATGGTTGATCGATCCGAATCCGCATCCGGCTTGCACCGACCACAGTGCTGACGTGAAATATCCTCAGTGGTAAGCGGATCATGGGTTAGAGTCGCCTTGCCGTCAGGCTAACAGTGGGAGGTTCTCGTGGTCTTGCTCTCCACGTAACGCAAATGCATGTTAGTTCCATCAAAAAGTCCTCCACGAAGACAAATTTCTCCCAATACTTGATCCAGGAGTTCCCTAGTTTTCTGGATTGGGTTCAAAATTGGCTGAGGAGTTGAAACCCAAAAATTGGGTCGGCTGTTCAACGACGGTTATAAAATAAAATGGAGTTACTAGCTTAATGTACTGTGTTCATACATGACCCTATAAGGGTACTGGTGTACTCTACCAGAGAAAATTATTATA
Organism: Parasteatoda tepidariorum; assembly: GCF_043381705.1. NCBI lineage: Eukaryota > Metazoa > Arthropoda > Arachnida > Araneae > Theridiidae > Parasteatoda > Parasteatoda tepidariorum. Next base: position 4,367,235 of record NC_092210.1, read on the forward strand.
AGCAGATCTATCCTAAGGGTTGTGCTAACTGAGAAGTTGCCCGGATCCCTTAGACTCTATAGGACCAAGAAAATAGTTACATAGAAAAAGGAAGATTAAAAAAAGAGTTTTTGCCATGAAACTTTGAAAAATATATTTTTTTCTTTCCTGTCTGAAGCACATTGATAAAGATATAACCAAAGCAAAACTCTTAAATTCACTTTTAGGAGCGTCATGGAAATCAGAAAACTAGAAATAAAATTTTTTCAATTATTTATTTAAGACATTAATTCATGAAATTTCTTATTTTTATTTTTTTGGCGAATTATTATTTACCTAAGCAATACTGTAAATTTTAAAATAAAAGAACAAAAAAAAGAGAACAGAAAATTCATTTATGGACGGTCCCCAAATCGGATAATTGACATCATTTAAATCTCGAAACCAAACCAATCTGTTTTAAGTATTAGCTTTGATAGCCTGAACCTCTATTTTTTGGGTGAATTATTAATTACCTAAATTCTCGAATAAATTTTAAAATTAAAGAACATAAAAAGAAAATAGAAAAGAACCGAAATTTCATTTATGGACGGTCCCCAAAACGGATACTTGACTTCGTTTAAATCTCGAAACCAAACCTATCTGTTTTAAGTATTAGCTTTGATAGCCTGAAACGATGCAAAATCGACTTTTTGTTTCAATATTTTATATCCTACGATTATTATTACTCCATCGAGACAATCGCCTACCTTTTCGCAGGATATCCGTTGAGCGTCTCTCCTCCCCTGTTTCAATCACCACCCACCCCCGAATCTCTCCAGCCTAACCTTGGATACGGTAGATTGCAATTAGAATGAATACGCTTACATATTGCGTGTTATCGTGTCTGATAACACCAACAGATATGAAAGAAGAAAAAAAAATATTAGTAACTTCTTTCATTTTGAATCTTTTTAAATGTGTCCCTTTCTTGTACTTGTTTGTTTTATTATTTCGCTCATTTATGCCTTTGCGTGTCTCAGTGAGTAATTTAGGTAATAAGCATTGATATATTGCCGCTGAACATGTTGAGCTCTCTGGCCATTGCTGTGGATAACACGTCACGAAACGATGTGTTTTAACGCGTGGCGACGCCGACAGGAAGCAATACGTAGCCTTAAGGTTACAGACGTCACCGCGGTAGTAATTTTAGCTTTATTGATACACCGCGATGACTTTTTAATTATCGGGGTTTATTTTATTATGAAATTAAAGGAAGGACTTCAATGAATAATAATAACCATAAAAAAGATGCATTTATTCCAAGTCATGAATTATTTGGGCATATTTTCTTATATTTTCACAGAATGTAGTTACATGCATTGGGGCATGAAATTGCAGTTTTAAAGATGCTGGCCGGATTGAAAATCTTTGTCAAAAATGCTTAAAAATTCAATTAAATATTCAATTATAATTACGAACAATTTTTATAATGTTATGAAGGGCGTTTTATTGACCGGAACTATAAAATAATGTAGAAACTTAACCCTTTGACGCAAATGGGACACCTGTGCCCTTTAATACATTATTTTCTGACACTCCAAGACATGAATTATTTGGACATAGTTTTTTTATATTTTCACAGGATATAGTTACCTGTATTAGGGCATGAGATTTCAGTCTTAGAGATTCTGGCAGGACTGAAAAAAGTTACGCACCAATGTTTAATATTCATGTAAAGTATAAATAATTTTTAAAATGTCATGAAGGACGTTTCGTCGATCGGAACTATAAAAGAATATAAAAACTTAACTTGCCCATGAAAAAGTGATTATTTGAAGAGGTCGATACATTAAACGCTCAAGTAATTTTTTTTCCTTTATTAAATAGGATGACGAAATTTTTTTTTAATTTTGACGAAATTTCTTTCCTCGAAGAAGTGACGTCAGTTATTTCACAGCTTTTATGAACTTTTTCCTCGGAACATGTGCCAGGAAACGGTTTCGTCAAAAACGAAGGGAGTTTCATGAAATTTGAGTATCCACTATTAACAGTGTGCTTCCCCACAACATAATCAGGAGAAAGAAAAATTTTAAAAAATAGATTTTTTTTAAATCTTTTTTTAAAAAAATAGAATTTCTACTTTTAAAAATAGGAATTTTTTCAAAAAAAAAATTTTTGAAAAATCGAATGACAAAATATATATTTTTTTTAATTTTGACGAAATTTTTCCTCAAACATGTACCAAGAAACGGTTTTGGCAAAAACGAAGGAAGTTTTGTGACATGTGAACATCCATTTTTAACAGTGTGCCCTTCCCCACAACATAATCAAAAAGAATTTTTTATTTTTTTAAAAAAATCGAATTTTTCTTTTAAAAAAAAGGAATTTAAAAAAAAATTTAAAAAATCAAATGGCAAAACATTTTTTTAATTTTGACCAAGGGGACTAAATAATTATGAGTTATCTTGTCATCATTTGCTTAGTTTTGACATCTTCAAAAAAAAAATAATAATAAGCATTTGAAATGTTATAGTTTTTCTAGGCTTACCTGAACTCGCTTTCTTTAAACTATAAATTTTAACTTACTAATACGTAGGTGAAAAAGAATTTCCCACGAACAGTTTTTCCAGCTGTATAGCGCTCTTTTTTTTATCTACTTCATAAAATCATAATACGCATGGGTCGCAAACTAATACAATTAAAGAAGTTGTTAGTGGACTTTAATTACAATTCGCAAATTAACCTAGTTCCAAATACGTAGGTGTGAAAAGAGGGGGAGGGGGTGTTGTCAACGGAAAATTGTTTCCACTCCAAATGTATCTATTTAGCGGCGAATGAAAGTGACCCTCTTAATCAATGGGCTTATGAAAGGAACATTTTGTCATTTTGTGTAGGGGTCAGTGGGTTGGTCACTTTTACTCTTTTAGTGTGTCAATTGAAAGTGGGGGGAGAGTGGGAATGATAGCAAACAGGCACTTCCTTTTCCAGTTTTTTTAGTTTAGTTTTTAGATCACATTAAATTTGATAAAAAAAATTAAAGAAAACATTTTTTTTTACTGCACGCTCAACAAATGTAGTACATAAAAATGTTTTAACTTTTAAAAAAAGACGCATAATAGAAAAAACTATAATATTTAAACAGGAAGTAAGTTAAAGTAAAAACATAATTAATATGATTACCTATAAAGAGCCTTTCCCTCTATTTCAATAAATAAATAAATCATAGATAAATTTTTTTTAAAAAATCGAAAATAAGCATAGCATTGTCAATGCCTGTTTGTCATAAAAATGTAAGATTTAAATCAATAATAATAATAATAATAAATAATAATAAAAATAATAATAATAAATAATAATAATAATAAATAATAATAATAAATAATAATAATAAATAATAATAATAAATAATAATAGTAA
>NC_092210.1:4371493-4380278 GCF_043381705.1 Parasteatoda tepidariorum
TATATATATATATATATATATATATATATATATAACGTCGTTTTTTTTGGGGGGGGTGTGCTACAAAATGTTCGAATCCGCTACTTTCGGAGCTCCCATTTGCTACTTTTTGATCTTAAGTTCTGGCACCATAGCTTGCTGCACATGACACTGCATTTTTTAATTTCTCAGAGCATGGGGGTGTCTTGTGGGGCTTGTACCCTGCCAGCACACCCTCCGAGCCATTTTCCAAAATTGTTTTATTTAAAATTAAGATTAATCTTTACTTAGTAGCTCCATATAAATCTCAAAAATAAAGCATTTTTATTTATTATATTTTGATTCTTTCATCTTTATATATTATAGCAAATTTATATTTATGATTATTAATAATAAAACATTTAAAAATCTTCATACGCCTAATTAACTATTTAAAAATAGTCTTCTTAGAATTAAAAACGTAAACAATTACCTTAATAAAATTTAATTAAAAAGTCAGATTTCCTCCGAGAAAAGCTTGATTATTTAGGGTTACGTAGGATTAAGAAAATTGGGAACATCTGAAATAGTGAATTCTAGTATAGTGCTATTTTACAGCGCGAAATAAGGAATGCTATTTACGCAATTAACAGAGAGAAATAATGAATACTACTGATACATTTCATAGTGGAAAGTAATGAATATAAATAATATGATGCTTATTTTATGTCATAGATAAACAAAACACATGTTATATATGTATTTGTTAGGAAAATAATAAATTCAAGTGATATACTTTTTTATGCGTTATGAATGCATTTGCATTTCCTTAAAAGTTGAATACTATTGCTGCATGTGGTGAAATATGTATTTTTATAAATGGATTTTAATTATTTATAACGATATAAATCTATTTTTTTCTAAATTAAAAATATTCAATTATGACAGGGTGCGTAGCGTTTTTAAAAAGTTCTTATTTTTGATTTACGTTTTTAAAAGCCCTTAAAGGTGCTTTTTTTATTCGGGGTTTGTAGAAGGTGCCTAATTTTCTATCGTTTAAAAAGATATTTTTTTCTTTGCCGTGCCGGTTGTCGCTTAAATTACAAAAAAATGCATGATTTTCACAATTTTCTCAGCAATATTTATCAGAAACTAGTTATTTTATCATGATTATTTAAAGTTTTTGACAATGTTTCTAAATTTTATTGATTTTATGTTTATAAATTAAGAACTTTAAACGATAGAAGGGAAAGAAAAAGAATTATATTATTGCATGCATTCTAATTATGAATTTTTTTTTGGGAAAGTGATTAAAAATATTTTTTGAGTGCTTAAAAAGTACTTAAAAGGTGCTTATTTTTTATTTAAAAATCTCTCCTCGTGAAATTTGTTATGCAAGCTTCAAATTTTCTAAGAAAATTACAAAAATAAATATTTTTTAAAAAAGAAAGGTATAACAATTCAACCTATGTAAAATGCTGTATAACCACCATCTATATTCATTCAAACAAATGATTAGTTTCTTTTTAACGAAGTTTTCAGCTGGTCCCATTGGAACAGAAAAGCGTGGCGAGATTTCCTGTTCATCATCCTAATTCTCATTATCACTCCTGTCCACTTGCCCCCCTTTTTTTTCCATACACAAAAGGGGGCCCCCCCGTTCTCACGGTACCTGATTAATAATTATCGCCCGACATCTGTTTCTTCATCAGCAGCTGCCCTTTCTATTACCCTCTCTCTCTCTATAACTGTTTCAGGTGAGCTTCTAATATACCTCGTTATCCAATTACTGGGGTCGACCTTTTCAACTACTAGAACCATGTTTCGATACTTTGTATTCTTTTTTTTTTTGATATGTAGTCTCGCTTTCAAACGCGCATCACCTTTTTTTTTTATTTGTTTGTATATTGGTTTGATGAGGGAGACATTTTGACGCCCAAAATCGAGTACCTTTCAATCTGTCAGTCTTTTTATGAAAGTGTGATAATTTATACCACCACTTACATAAAAGCTTCATTTTTGGTAGTAGAAAGTGAGACATCGAGGTTTTGTATATATATATATATATGTATGTATGTTATTCAGGTATATTCATAGCAAAATAAATCAAAACAACGTATTTTCATAATTCTGTATTAATGTATTTTGATTAAATAATTACGATATTAAATCAGTATAATTACAATAAATAATTTCAATACCAAAATAATACAATATTAGAAAGCATTATTTATTTTAACGCATATAATCGTTAAGATGATGGCGAGATTACATCTTTTCGTTGTTAAATTTTCTAAATTTTAATTACCTTTTTTTTTAATTTTTAAAATTTTTTGTTATTTTTTCGTTTTTTTTTTTTAAATTCAAAATTCTTTTCTTCCTGTTAATTTAATTTTTTTTATTCTCGTTCTCTTCGTGTTTTAATCTTATAATATGGGTCTCTATGTACTCGCTGCATATATGCACTAAATAAAATTACCTAAATCTTTATTTCTTATTCTATATATANTCTCATAATACTGTATTGATGTATTTTGAATTAGCTTAGTTAATACGGTATTAGAAGGCATTATTTATTTATTTTAACGTATATAATCGTTAAGCTGATGACGAGATTGCATCTTTTTGTGGTTAAATTTCCTAAACTTTATTTTTTTTCTGATTTTTAAATTTTTTTAGTAATTTTTTCGTTTCTTTTTAAAAATCCTTTTCTTCTATTGTTTTTTTTATTATTGTTTTCTTAGTGTTTTTATCTCATGATATGGGTTCTATGTACCTATTGCATATGTGCAGTTCATAAAATTCCCTAAATCTTTATTTCTTAAATTTTGTTTCTTGAAATTTTCTTGTTTTTTTTCATTTTTTTTTGACTGTGTATAAGTAAGTATTTAAATATTAAATTAAGTATTAAAATAAAGACAAATTAATCTCTAAATCACACTATCTCTTTTTTAACCCATACAGATTTAGATGATAATGGCTGCCGAAAGGAACTTTATATGTCACACCGTGCGTAGCCAGAATTTTCAACAAAAAAAATAAGTACCTTTTAAGTACTTTTCAAGGTCTCAAAAAATATTTTTTAAAATCATAAAAAAAAGTCATAATTATTATCTGTGCAGTAATAAGAAATAGTTTTTTCTATAATTTGAAGTTCTTAATTTATGAACATAAAATCAATTAAATTCAAAAACTTTACATAATCATGATAAAATAACTAGCTTCTGATAAATATTTCAGAGAAAATTGCGAAAATCATGCATTTTTTGTAATTTAGAACGACAATCGACGCGGCAAAGAAAAATCAATTTTTAAAGTATAGAAAATTAAGAATTTTTACCAACCCCAAATAAAAAAAAAAGCACCTTTAAGGGCATTTAAAAAATGCAAATATGTGTGGCTGCAGAGCTGATCCCCACTAGACATCTCCGTTTACCAAGAAATCAAAAATGCGGGTGTCGTTAGCCATATCTTGGCTGTTAATTGCTTTCATTTATTGCCAAGGCTTATTTTCGAATTTTATGCTAATGCGGTCAGCAGATGTAGAGGGAATTTCTAAAAGAAGATTTTATTCTGCACAATGAATTAAATTTATTATATTTATTATAAATAAATTAAGCACAATTTATTCAAGGATGTGGTATGAAAAGATTGCTGATTATATTAATGGTTTTAATTCATTGAAAAAGTATTAAGTAAGATAATAATTTGACTTTTAAATGTTAAGAAATATGTAATGCATGTTTCAGCGTGACATTTAAATATTTTGCAGTCGATGGAAAAAACGTTTTGATTTCAACTTAAGTTTTAAAGTAATCATAAAGAATGAAACACCCTATAAATGTAAAACATAAAATGTAAATGAAATCGGTCAAATAGTTCTCGGGTAATCAAATTTTAACTGTACAACACTTTAAAATATACGACTTTTCTTTTAAAAAAAATCGAACTACTCATTTGACAGATCGTATTAATTATTTTTTTCTCTTTTTTTATTTATATAATTTTTATTTTGCCATTTCACTCTTAGCGGACGAATGCTAAACACAACACTTTTACTTACTAGGTCAAAAAACATGATAGCTGAAATCATTTTGATATTTTTATCACACCTATTGTGCTCATAATTGAAGATAATTTAATTATAATAAATCATTATTATTAACCATTATATTTAATATTGTTAATAATCATTATAATAAAGTATAATAATTATTTATAATTATTTATTATAGTTATACCAGGTGGGAAGTAAGCATGAATCACTTCCTTACCTCTGAGGGTTAAAATTAAATTCTTTAAAATGATGTAAAAATTTGTATACCTTACAATTTAAAATTTTTGTCGACTTTTATTAAACAAAATAATAAACGTAATTATTACTATTATAATTATTTTGCATGAAATTTTCCTTTGATAAACGAGTTTTATAATTGTGTGCGAAAAGTTCTCGAGATATGGTGAAATACACAAAAAGTAAAATTAACGTTAAGGGGTCCAAACTTTGAACCGCTCTCCTGATCAAACTATTGGGGCAATATTTCCCCTATATTTTATTTTATAACCGTCGTTGAACAGCCTATTCGATTTTGGATTTACTACTGCTAATGTTCCACTCCGTAGCCTTGTAATTTTGAACCAATGCAGAAGACAAGGGAACTCCTGGATCAGTACCCCCAGAGGTTTGATTTGTTATGAGAACATGTAGGTCTTTGTGACTCGACAGATTTATCGTGCACCAGTCACCATTTACTACACGGGGAGTTTTCGGCAGACAAGGATTGAACCCACTACCTTTAGTACACGGGCCCTGAGCCCTACCAACCAGGCTATCAGGGCCCGTTTTATATTTTGGTGGTTAGAAATCTGAATCCGTCGAAAAAAATGCATGTTTATTCAGAAAAATAAGCTTTTTTGCCTGATATCGTACTATTAAATATCGCCTGCACTAATTAGTTAACTTATTTGAGGTCATGCCCGTGAACCATTGAATTCTAGTCCGTTAAAATCCGATTGTTCGATCAAAAATTTCTTGGCTGTTCCGTTTTTTATTTTGCTTGCACTACATTAAAGGCAATTCCTAAAAAAAATGTACTTCGCCCTTATCTTTCTATACTATATAGATCCCTAACTATTATATCAATTTATAATTTCAATTTATACCCTATAGCAAAACATGAGCCGTGATGGCTCAGGGGATAGAGTGTTCGCCTTCCAAAGAGGTGAACCAAGTTCGAATCCCAGCGATGGCTGGTCGATACGAATTCCGCTTCCGGCTTGCACCGACCACAGTTATGACGTAAAATATCCTCAGTGGTAGATGGATCATGGGTTAGAGTCCCTTTGCCGTAAGGCTAACCATGGGAGGTTCTCGTGGTCTTCCTCTCCATGTAACGCGAATGCGGGTTAGTGCCATCAAAAAGTCCTCCATGAATTTCTTCCAATACTTGATCCAGGAGTTCCTTTGTCTTCTGGATTGGGTTCGAAATTACAATGCTACGGAGTTGAACATTAGTTGTAGTAAACCCAGAAAATTGGGACAGCTGTTCAACGACGGTTTTAAAAAATAATATACTATATATATATCAAAACATTACATTGTGAATGTGCACATTTCATATGTTATGACTTTTTTGCAATCTTGAATTTTATTGCAAAAGTTGCGCAAGAAATGAAAAAAAGAATGCTCGCAATAATACAGACAATGACCCTATCATATGAGAAATCAAAATATTCTGAGAAAATACTTAAGAAAATAAGAGTTGTAGAGAAAGTTAAAAACCTTTTCCTTTCAGTTGTCCGTATTTCCGTTTAAAAAAAAAAAGTTCTTTAAAATGAGTTATTTTTCCTTTCTTTTCCTAATCATCTGCCGTTTCAATTGTCGAAAGAAAAAAAATCTTTACCTTCTTTTGAAAAAATTGCTATTTTTTTTTCAATGTATAAATAGTTTTTCGCAGTAAAAACCAGCTGTAATGATTTTCTGATAAAGATCTAAATGACTGTCAGAGCATCTGCAACCAATGTTTTTAATCAGGTGAGAAAAAATGTAAGATTCGTTGATGGAGCCTCCTTTTTAGCCCTTTCCTTCATTTTAAAACATTCTTTTACTCATTTCATACTCTTCTGTGGTCTGTGTCTTTATTTATTTATTTTTTTTAATACAATGTATTTTATTATTTTAAAAGTTAAGACCTTTCTTTGGTAAAATCAAAACAATTTTTGCTTTTGAATCATTTTTATGTTACCAAAACTATCTCAGCTATCAGGCGTTTTTAGTTCATATTATGAAAACTATTTTAGTTTTTAGTCTGTTTATTTTTCTTCTTCTGTATAATCAAAACGACTTTTGTTCATATTATCAAATCATTTTCACTCTCGGGCATTTTTAATATGATCAAAACAATCTATACTTTTGTATTTTTTTTTTTGACAATATTAAAATTATTTTTGTTTTCAAGCATTTTTAGTTCATATTGTCAAAATAATTTTTGCTCAATATAATATTATTTTTGTTCAAAGCAATATTGTTAAAATAATTCAGTTTCGGGTATTTACGTATCATCAAATTGAGCAAACTTACATAATTTTTTTAAAGTTAAAAATGTTTTGTTTATTAAACTTAGCTATTCTTTTATTTTTAAGTATATATAATTCGTTTTCGTAAACTCTTCGAAACGGAGGGTCCTCAGTGGACTGCGGGGTGGCTGCTGTCTCTCTGCCATCGGCCCAAACTTGTCCGTCGTCTGCTGCCTGATTGGCACTCCCACCCTGTGGGTTTTGGATTCTATATTGGGTCCTCCCTGGTAATTTTCGCGACTCGGGACCTTGTGTCTCGAGTCCACTGGTTGCTTGGTCTTTCAACTGAGGTCGAGTATCCTTCACGTGACGTGTTCTGCCTTGCGTATGGGCTTCACTTCTGGGTCACTTATACTAAGCATAAATTCTTATAGTAAGCAGTATAGAAGATTTTTGACTATTTTTTTTCTCTATTTTTGTCTTATTAGTGTAATTTATGTTAAGATATTTTGAAAAAAGATTTTGGACTTTGCACAATATGAATAGTTTTTACTAACCAGTTTTCACCGTGTTTAAATTGTGCAGCCAAAATAGTGGTTTAACATATCATTCATTGTTTAAAAATCTGGTAATTTTCCATTTCATTGGTGCAAGTAAATCCAGATTTTTTTTTTATTTCCTTACTTTTTTTTAAAGAAAAAATAAGCATCACCAAAAAGAAAAATAAAAAAGAATAATTTAATTTATTTAAAATAAAAAATTTTGAAAAAAAAATTTCTTTCATGAAAATAAAATATGCATTGCGCTTGTTTAAATCTTTATTAATTTTGATTAAAAAAAGTGTAAAGAAAAAATAATCTACACGTTGAGCTTAACTTTTATTAATTTTTGAATAAAAAAAATGTATTGCACATATTTAAATTTTTTCAAAAATTTTTATTAATTTTTGATGGAAAATACGCACTGACCCTGTTTAGTTTTTTTTTTAATATTTGATAAAAATTAAAAAAAATCTAATCAGCTAATTTAATTTTTTTAAATTTTTAGTAATTTTTGTTAAAATAAAATATGCATTGAGCCTATTAAATTTTTTTAAATATTTGATGAAAATAAAATATGCCTTGAGCCCATTTAATTTTTTTAAACTTTTGAAGAAAATAAAATTAACATTAAGCGAATTTGATTTTTATCACTTTTTAACACAAATAAAATATGCATTGAGCTTAATTAGGCTGTATATCAAGGTGTGAATAATTTAAAAAGTTATCTTCATGGGAAATACAGGGAATCACTCGCAAGTCAATAAATCTAAAATAAGTTTCAAAAAATGGATGTGGGATACGGCTGAGGTTTTGTCATTTAAATTTGGATAATTGTGGTGTAGAAAATATTAGAGTAAAACGAGTGAAACTTATTCAAGACCTTAAAAAACGAAAAAAAATTGACCTTTTGTCCATATTCAGCCAAAACAGGCCTTAAGTCCCCATAATTACATCACAATAGAGTTAGATGACCTGACGGTAATTTTCCTCTATTATCAGAAAAGGAAAAATGTCTCCCTCTAACTGAAATAAGCACAAAGAAGTTTTTGACCTTTAAACGTTTTGCATTTTGCAATGCATGTAAGCGTAGGTGTTAGGCCATGGTGCGAACAAATATCTTTATTTTTCGTACGGAATGTCTAGATAAAATTATGTGAGGATCGCTTGTGAAGTGGTTGGTTAAATTGAAAATAGCTGTAAAGAACCGCTTCTAAAAATTCGAAGAAATAAAAATAGTTTTTCTATGAAGCTATTTTCAGAAATATTTAATCTCTTCTTAGAAATTGAATTTCTAATTTAAGATCAGTTTGCCTTTTTATCTTCTAAATTTACAAAATAATGTCTGAGCACTCTGTCCTTTTATTTATACAACCGAAAAAGTAAAATCGGGATTTATCTGTATTTTACACCTTTATAACGTTGCTAAATACTAGGTTTGACGCTAAGGCAAAAGTAAGAAAATCTGGAAGTAAAAAAAGTAACAGTAGAGAAAACAAGGGAAAAATTACAGAACAATGAAAAAAGGGGAAAAAAAGAAAAGTAATAATAAAAATAACAAAAAACCGAATTTTTTTTTAAAAAAAAATCCGGAATATAAAAGATATAATCTTTTCATCAGCTCACACGATTATATCCGCTAAAAAGAGTGCTTTCTAATATTGCATCAATATAGCCAAAGCAAAATATATCAATACGATAGTGTTAGAAGCTCTCAAAAAATTTTACAGAAAAATTACAACAAATAAAATGTAAAGAAAAACATATATATA